>NW_020202283.1:27290-37145 GCF_001531365.2 Cynara cardunculus var. scolymus
TGTAATATGAACTTTTGCATATTACAATTGTGAGTCCTAATGTATAGTTGTATACATTGTACATTCTTAATATAATTCATAAATTAAATGGTCAATTTCCATGCATAAGTCTACTTCATTGATTGACAATGTAACACCCTCGAATTTCTCCCCTCCCTTAGTCTCCATCCCTTATTTTATATTTGTATGTTTATGTATTTGGGTATATTAAATATTGAGGATTTTGTACCTTTTTATCTTATTGGATCTTTTCAATGAAGTGGAAATCATTCTTGATATTTGCCTGATAGTAATTTAGGACTAGGGGTAAAAGTAGAAAAAAAAAGGGGGGGGGGGGGGTTACCCCTTGTGTTTAGACCCATACCAGTGGACCTTCCTTCTTGGGATGGACCAACCTCCTTGCTTCTTGTCCTAGCCGGCTGGCACTGCAGTAGATGAGGGAGCCTTTTTGCTTTAGAGGTGATTTTTGGTAGGATTTTGGGGGGAAGAGGAGAGGGCAGCAGAAGAAGCTTTCGGTCGTGGGTAAAGGGAGAAGGAACATCCCTTCATGTAAGTAGCTAAACCCACCTTCTTAGAACTCACCTGCAACTTCCGGCGCCTCGGCCTGCTCGTACGTCTGCTGGTGTGAGTCGTGCTCTGTCGATGCCTTCGTGACCAACTCACAGCTGCCTTCAAGCTCCAGCCGGGCCTGCTGCTACCCCCCTTCACGCAACCGTCCTCGTGTCTTCACGGCTKCTGTTTTCAGGCGAGCCACTCCAGAACTACTCGCTGCTGTGATCCCGAAGACCCTGCAGGGGCTGCTTCCTCACCTTCTGCATAGGCGGTACCCGAAGACTCTGCTCAGGGACTGTTTTCGTGCTCCTGCACGCTACTGTGTTTATAGCCGTTGCCGTGCTCACCATTCTGCGTCAAACTACAGCTACAAGAGCTGTCTGTGCTCTTCAGTYGTGTCTCGGACCATCAACAGCGACAGCAGGGGCTGTCCGTGCCGCACCAAGCAGCAGTAGGGGCTGTTTCACCGTGCCGTGACCTTGGCAGCCTACACCAAGCCAGAACACAGCCTTAGCTGCTGTTTAGAGAAGAGCCGAAGGGAAGCAGCAGTAACTGCTGCTGTTACGCGAAGAAACAGCCTTAACTGCTGTTTAGAAGGGGCAAATCACAGCAGTCTTAGCTGCGTTTGGTAGGGGCGAGAAACAGTCGAAGTCGCTGTTTAAAAAGGGTCATGAAACAGCTGAAACTGCTGTTCGGAAGGAACCAGAAACAGCCGCGGCTGCTGTCCCCACGCCGCGTCTGGAACGGCCGGAGCCACTTTCTTTCCCCTTCTGTCTCTCGGCTGCTGTTTTACTGGAGTAGACGTGCGGACATCCATTTTGGGTTTTCCCTAAACCCTCCAAGGTGAGTTCACTCCATACTTTTAAGACTTTTTAACAAGTATAATGATGTATATTGTTGCCATACACTCTAGTTCCTATGAAACCTACTTGTTTACATGAAATGTGATTATTGAGTCAAAAGTGAGTTCATATATATATATATATATATAAACCTATATATTATTGAAATGAAATACCTTTCCTTATCTTATGCCTTAATATGCTGCACATACTCACTTGGGTGAAATGGATAGTTTGGGTCAAAGGGGTAAACTTGGGCAATCTCATTATTAAAGAAAGGTCGGTTTGGACAAAGGACGTTGATCAAATGGTAGGATGCTACTTTCAAAGTGTAGTTGGCCACTAAACTCTAAAATCCTCATGTTCGTAGTTTGAGGCTCTTTATTGTCAATATGGACATTTTCTTTTGTTCGAGAATGGGCACGTGCATCTATCTTTTGATAAATAGGTGCTAATATGATTTCGGTTCCGTATTCAAATTTAGCACCGGAAGGTATTGAGTTTGTAGGCATGAATGTCGTTTTATTTTTATTCGTAGGAATGATGGTGTAAGTTGGTGATAGGCATTGCGATTATTATGTAATCACCAAATCATCTTCTCACTTTCGCTCGGTAATAGGCATTGTGATTATTGTGTAATTACCGAGGTAAAGAGCTTAAGATCACGGCCGACTACATRACTAGTTTAGGATGATGTCGATGTATTAAACCTGTGAGTGATGCTCTATAATATAGTKGGCTTTAAAGCATGAAGTTTGTTTCATTGTATTTGGTGTGAAGGGTGGTGTGAGTTGGAATTAGGCATTGCGATCATTATGTAAATTCCAAATCATCTTCTCACTCCCACTCGGAAATAGGCATTGTGATTATTATGTAATTTCCGAGATAAAGAGCTTATGATCACGACCGACTACATGACTGGTTTAGGTTGATGTCGATGGTTTTATACCTGTAAGTGATGCTCTATAACGTTGATCTATGACTTACTTTRTGTCTGTCATAATCAACGGTAAATCGGGTCTCCCCCGTCATCTTCGGATGTTTTGACCCATTCGCGAGATATTTTGGTTTAACTTCTTTTCTTATATCGTTTAAAAATTACGTCACCCATCTATAAATGTATATATATATATATATATATATATATATATATATATACATTCACACAATGGTCTTATAGTTACCTTTATGTTATTGTTTGGACTCACTAGGCGTAAGCCTAACACTCTCTTTTGAAATGACGTGTTGTCAGGTTCTTTTAGCGGAGGGGCTCTAAAGGGTTGAGAGGAATATTGGTTCGTGAAAGGCTCTTTTGTAGTTAAACACCTCTGCTACTTTTGAGCGTTGCGTTTGGATGATACGGTATTTTTGGAGTTTGATAGAAACATCCGTCTTTAATCTGGTTGGAGAAAATCTAGATTAATAGGTTGTTAATTATCTTCTCAGTAACTGATTTGTAAATGCTATTTTAATACCCCTTTTATCGGGTGAATTTTTATACCAAGTTCTGGTTCTCGTTGTATATTTCGGTCCAAAATACCTTTTATTTTAGGGTGTTACAGACAACCACGACTAGTTTTTTTTTTTTTGAAGAGATAAGATGGTATAAGAACATTAATCACCCCTAAATCGTATGAAACAAGAACATTTTTCACTTGTAGCTCATTAAGTCGATGGTCATTTTCAATCCAGAATACTCCATTGCCAGCCACTCCATCTACTTGTCTATCTTGTAGAGATAAACTGATTAGGCCTGTTCATCGGTTGACATCCATTGGATGTTGAGGGGAACCGAACCGATCTAATCGTTCATTGGATGTTGGATTTTGCCAACCGATCCTATCCGATTAACATTGGATAACCGATCCAATTGATGATTTGATCGGTTCGGTTCTATCCATTGGATTCTTTTATTGGAAATACATCGGATATCCAATGGATGATCCGATGGGGTTGGATCCATCCAGTGTGTTAATTCAATCCAATTCTTTAACAATGATACAAATTAATTAATCACTTTTAATATGTGTTAAAACCAACACAAGGGAAGTTAAAAATTCAAAGCCTCACGTAAAACAAATTTCGATTTAAGCAATTTGAAAATAAATTAATTGGATGATAGTTGGATAATGGTTGGATGGACAACTGGATGGTCATCGGACTTGTATGTTGATCGGCTCGGTTCGGTTTTGGTCGGTTCTAGATTGTCATCCGAGAACCGACCAATCCAAATTGGATGTTGAAAWTTTCAATCTGATCCGATCCAATTACAATTGGATATCCAATTATGGTCGATCGGTTCTAATTGGATCAGTCAGTTTCAATTGGATCGGTTGATTTTCTGCACACCACTAAAACTGATTGCATTATATTGGAGTATGTATCACTTCAATATTTTCTTGACATTATAGATCTGGRCCCCGTAAAGGGTCTTGGTCCAAATCCGATCCCAAATTTGTTGGAAAGTCAAGAAAACATTGGAGTGGTAAATACTCCAATATAATGCAATCAATTTATCTYTACAAGAGAGATGAGTAGATGGAGTGGCTTGAAATGGAGTATCTGGATTGAAAATGATCATTGACTTGATGAGCTACAAGTGAAGAATCTTCTTGTTTGTGAGAGCTAAGCTAGGAACGGGGAAGGATGGACCTTCAACCAAGCATTCTACCTTTGTCGAATCGGAACCAAATACCACTGTGTCCGCCCCTTACGTCGCCAAACTACGACAAAAGTTTCGCAATAATCCACAAAATAGTAATAGGAATTAGACCTAACACGATTCCTAATGTCTGTTGGAGCGAATTGAATGATTGGGCTTGTTTGATACGTTAGGTTGGATTGTTGAGAAGTTAATAATGTCTTGTTCTTCAAGTTTGAGAGTAATTCATACTCTATCTTTTCTCTCTCCAATGGAAAGAAGTGAGCCTGGAAATCAAGTTTTGATTTGTCTATAGACTAGTGGTATTAATTGCACGGATATTAAAYGTTCCTAATAACGAAAAAGTATATTATTTTTTAACGTGGTTTTMACACCTTATTTTTAATAGTATGGATTATTGTTGTAATGATGATGGTTTTAGATTGATCAGACATGTCACGTGGATTTTAGCAAAAACATACCACATCTGGTGAGGTTTCCGATCTTCTAGTTAATAGTAAATAATWAATCATCTTATTTATATAACAATTGATGATATTTTACATGAAAACTTGGAAGGTCGTTGAAAAGTCAAGAAAATATTATTCGTGATACATACTCCAATCTAATGCAATCAGCTTATCTTTACAAGAGAGGCATGTAGATGGAGTGGCTGGCAATGGAGAATATATGGATTGTAATGACCATTGACTTAATGAGCTAGAAGTGTATTATGCAATGTTTCTAAAGCAAATGAAAATTTGGAAGTTTGTGTGGAAATTTAAGAATGCTTTTGGAAGTNTCCTAATAACGAAAAAGTATATTATTTTTTAACGTGGTTTTCACACCTTATTTTTAATAGTATGGATTATTGTTGTAATGATGATGGTTTTAGATTGATCAGACATGTCACGTGGATTTTAGTAAAAACATACTACATCTGGTGAGGTTTCCGATCTGCTAGTTAATATGTAAATAATAAATCATCTTATTTATATAACAATTAAAAAACTGATATTTTACATGAAAAATTTGAAGGTTATATTGTTCGTGATACATACTCCAATCTAACGCAATCAGCTTATCTTTAGAAGAGAGACAGGTAGATGGAGTGGCTGGCAATGGAGAATATATGGATTGTAATGACCATTGACTTAATGAGCTAGAAGTGTATTATGCAGTGTTTCTAGAGCAAATGAAAATTTGGATGTTTGTGTGGAAATTTACGAATGCTTTTGGAAGTGAGTAATGCTGCTATGCTATCCTATCTTTTTGAAAAGCAAAAGCTGTGGTTGTCAATAATGAAGTAAACTTATGTATGGAAAATTGACCATTTACTTTATAACTTGTATCATGGAATTAATATTCGTATTCCTTGAAGCATATATCAATTGTTTTCTATGCCTCATTACATATCTACCCAAATTTCAAGGTTTACTCTTTCTATTTGAAAAAGTATGAGATCAATACATCCTGGAATTAAAATGGTGAAAACTAAAACGTGTAACTGTTAGCAAGGGGTTGAATATCATCAGTAAAAAGCTATGCTATTMTAGTGGTGAACATACAAAATTGTGGTCGGGACCGATATTTGAAACAACGGTTATAGCGGTGCAATAGTGGTGCAAAAATAGCGGTTCATAGAATATTTCTTATAATTATATATATAATATGCCTACGTAAACATATCAGTTGTAAAATRGGAAAAATGTTCATAAACGAGCTAATCACAAAAAAAAAAAAAATTTAACAGAAGCCTAGTTCTTTAAAGCCCAAAAAAAGGATTGACTAACTTAACAGAAGCTAGTTAATATCGAAAGCTCAAGACTGAAAATAAAGCCCAAACCCACCAAAAATTGCGTTAATATCGAACGAAATTTACACTAAGTATCGGTCAAAATTGCGTCGCTAATTACGCTACCACAATTTTAACCGCAATTTGACCACCGATATTTTGCAAAGGCCCACAATCGAAGATATCGCCGCAATAGTGGCGCAATTAACAACATCGGTAAAAAGTATTAGTGCCTATTTCTTAAGTTCCAATTTTTATTATGTACGTGGAAATGTGAAAGAGGTGGATAGGATGGCATTATTGCGATAAGGGTTGATAGTCTCGGCTTATATAGACCATTCCTAGGGATCATTCTTTGTTTTTTTCGATTTAATTATGTTGAGAGATTATGACAACTTATTTGTAACTCTTCCTTTTTGTTGGATTGTGCACTTTGTGACTGAAAGTAAAAGAGCGAGGATGAACATTTAAACCATTTGTATGCATGTAAAAATGTGAATAGAAACAATTTATATTGTCCAATTTTTTCATATCAGTGTCAAACGTAGAGTCTAGAATTCTACGTGCTTTAATTACGTGAGTATGACAAAAAATGTATATTTAATTAATATGTTGTGTGATATTTTGCTTAATTGCTTTTGTCTTCGTGAATTGAATCATTTTGCTAGATTAATAATTCCRAAGCTAACCTCTCATGCATGATGTACAAATTTATCRATTGTGTTGAACTTCTAAGATGACATGAGTCTATATTTGTAGAATTAACAGCCAAATAGGCAGGGATGGGCGCACGAGATCTTATTAGGTAAATTCTTCTATTTTTTACTTTCGATTATGAATTTTTGGTTTAAGTTGTTGCACTTTGTGTTTAATTTTCACTTTGGATAGGAATCTGGTTTGACAAATACCATTGTGTTTAGATGTTACTAACTTATGACAAAGGTTGTGTTGTGTTTGAAAAATGGCCCGATTTGATCTAGAAACCAATCAAAATATCTCATTTTTTATATGTAGAAATTGAAAAAGGTTGGTTGATTGTTGAAAAGCCTGTAATATATTTGTCTTCAAGTTATGAGAGTAATTCATACTCCTTATCTTTTTTAAATATTTAAAAACTATGTTACATGGAAATTTGAAATTTTTTTGGAAATTCAAGAAATACGTATATGTATTTTGGAATGTTCCGTATTCCAATATAATGCAATCTTATTTCTACAAGAGGGACAAATAGAAAGCAACAAAATAGACTTGGATTGAAATTGATTACCATTAACTAAATGAGCCATGCTCCTACTATGCAATATTTTTGGAACAAATGGAAACTTGGAAGTTTGTTGGAAAGTAAAGTATGGTTTTATTTTCCAAGTCTTGGTATGTGAGTAACATAACATGGTATGTGAATGTAATCCTTCTTTTACGTAATCAATAGATATTCAAACTCCAATAATGTAAATTTATCTCTCCAAAAGGAGACAAGCAGGAATAGTTGAGAGGGAGCATGAGTGGATTGAATTGCACTACAGAATTTGCTATCGCAATTAATGGAGTAGAAGTATGCGTGGAATTGACCATTGATTTTATGGAGTCGGGTTGGCATCTTTGAATCATCATAACTTTTTAGTCGTGTTAATAGTTTTAAACAGTTGTTATGATCTCATTATGACATGTTATATCACTGAGGATTGGGTTCGATGCATGTTAATCTTTGTGGCTCCACTCTAATTAAGACTTAGCGCTAGTTGTTATGTGTTATAACACGTTACGATGTGCTTTTTTTTGTAAGACATGAACTTTTTCTCCTTCTTAAATATATAGAACTTGGGAATAAATGATAATTACATACAGAGCTTAAGAGTTAAGACTTAAACACTTAAATCCTAAATAAGTAGATATTTTCTCTCATTCCCGTATATGCATATTCAAACACAGATTTCTTAAATATTGAATAAGTAAAGATCCAANAAGTTTTTTTGGAAATTCAAGAAATATGTATATGTATTTTGGCATGTTCCGTATTCCAATATAATGCAATCTTATTTCTACAAGAGGGACAAGTAGAAAGCAACGGAATAGACTTGGATTGAAATTGATTACCATTAACTAAATGAGCCATGCTCCTACTATGCAATATTTTTGAAACACATGGAAACTTGGAAGTTTGTTGGAAAGTAAAGAATGGTTTTATTTTCCAAGTCTTGGTATGTGAGTTACATAACATAGTATGTGAATGTAAACCTTCTTTTAAGAGAATCAATTCTTCTAAAAATGTGTAATATGAACTTTTGCATACTACAATTGTGAGCCTTAATTTATAGTTGTATACATTGCAAATTCTTGATATAATTCTTAAACTAAATGGTCAATTTCCATGCATAAGTCTACTTCATTGATTGACAACCACGACTATAGTTTTTTGAAGAGATAAGATGGTATAAGAACATTAATCACTCCTAAATCGTACGAAAGAAGAAGATTTTCACTTGTAGCTCATTAAGTCAGTGGTCATTCTCAATCCAGTATATCCCATTGCCAGYCACTCCATCTACTTGTCTCTCTTGTAGAGATAAACWGATTGCATTATCTTGGAGTATGTATCACTCCAATATTTCTTGACACTACAGATCTGGCCCCGATAAGGGGTCTTGGTCCAAATCCGATCCCAAATTTGTTGGAAATTCAAGAAAACATTGGAGTGGTACATACTCCAATATAATGCAATCAGTTTATCTCTACAAGAAAGATGAGTAGATGGAGTGGCTCAAAATGGAGTATACTGGATTGAAAATGATCATTGACTTGATGAGCTACAAGTGAAGAATCTTTTTGTTTGTGAGAGCTAAGCTAGGAACRGGGAAGGATGGACSTTCGACCAKRCATTCTACCTTTGTCGAATCGGAACCAATACCATTGTGTCCTCCCCTTAGGTCGCCAAACTACAACGAAAGTTTTGCAATAATCCAGGAAAAAGTAATAGGAATTAGATCTAACACGATTCCAAATGTCTGTTGGAGTGAATTGAATGATCGGGCTTGTTTGATACGTTAGGTTGGATTGTTGAGAAGTTAATAATGTCTTCTTCAAGTTTGAGAGTAATTCATACTCTATCTTTTATYCCTCTAATGGAAAGAAGTGGGCCARGAAATCAAGTTTAGATTTGTCTATAGACTAATGGTATTAATTGCATGGATATTGAACGTTCCTAATAGCGAAAAAGTATATTATTTTTTAACATGGTTTTCACACCKTATTTTTAATAGTATGGATTATTGTTGTGATGATGATGGTWATAGATTGATCAGACATGTGACATGGATTTTAGTAAAAACGTACCACATCTGGTGAGGTTTCCGGTCTACTAGTTAATATGTAAATAATAAATCATCTTATTTATATAACAATTGAAAAACTGATATTTTACATGAAAACTTGGAAGGTCGTTGAAAAGTCAAGAAAATATTGTTTGTGATACATACTCCAATCTAACGCAAGCARCTTATCTTTACGAGAGAGGCATGTAGATGGAGTGGCTGGCAATGGAGAATATATGGATTGTATGACCATTGACTTAATGATCTAGAAGTGTATTATGCAATGTTTCTAAAGCAAATGAAAATTTGGAAGTTTGTGTGGAAATTTAAGAATGCTTTTGGAAGTAAGTAATGCTGCTATGCTATGCTATGCTATCCTATCTTTTTGAAAAGCAAAAGTTGTGGTTGTCAATAATCATTGACTTTATAACTTGTATCATGGTTCTTATTCCTTGAAGCAGATACTAATTGTTTTCTATGCCTCATTACATATCTACCCAAATTTCATGTTCTACTCTTTCTATTTGAAAAAGTATGATATCATTACATCCTGGAATTAAAATGGTGAAAATTAAAAAGTGTAACCGTTAGCAAGGGGTTGAACGTCATCAGTAAAAAGTATTAGTGCATGTTTCTTAAGTTCCAATTTTTGTTATATATGTGGGAATTTGAAAGAGGTGGATAGGATGGCGTTCTTGCGATAAGTGTTATTAGTCT
>NW_020202283.1:41070-42444 GCF_001531365.2 Cynara cardunculus var. scolymus
AGATGTTACAAAACCTTTTTTAAGATTTGTCTATACTAAAAAAGTACTCACGCAATGCAACGAGATATATCTTAATTTTAATGTTTCATTTATAGTTTTGCTATGATAATAATTAAGTATTCTGTTAGAATTTAATAATTATCTTAATTATATTTTAGATTTTTTATATTTAAAATGATGTTTATCATGTATTTGATTATGTTTATCTGCAGTTAGTTACATGAATTCAAATATAGAAATTGAATATGATGTATTCGTACACATTTTACTTGTAATCTTAAATTTTAATTAATATGTATAAATAAACAATATTTTATACATAAAAAATTATTTTTAAAATTTTAATTTTATCAAATACTTTATAATATAKTATAGATATATAAAGTTGTATCATGTTTTAGATATTTTGTTGGAAAAAATAATCGTTGCTTAAATAAATAAAAAATAGAATTGACCAAGAATTTTCGTGAAATGTGGGGGACCAAAAACCCCATTTATGAATTAGAATGAAAAGACGAATATTGAATGATAATGATTGCATTGACCAAGAATTTTCGTGTTTATTTTGTGACCTTAATAATGTTGTTGATAATGATATCTTTCAACAGTTATGTTATAACAACATCTTTAACGTAAAAATTTTATTAGTACAAAGTTTAATGACTTGTAACAGCATCTTTTTTTACACTTTTTGTGTCAACCTATCTCCAACTCATCAAATCAAGAACTTTTCTTAAGAGTGCAGTTCTTATAAGAATCTTCATTTTGTGGGTCTCGTTGATTATTTCAACATCAGTAATTGCTATATTTATAAAGTCAAGAAAATAAAATAAAAATTAAGAAAAATGTCATTTCTCACAAAATTCATGGTAAGAATCAAGGTTCTTATTCAAGCACCCAGAGGACATAAGGTTTTTATAATAACCTCTTCTCAATGGTAGTTCTTACAAACCATTACATTTTTTTTTGCTAATAAGAACCTGCATTGGTGATACTCTAAGAGCTACCATTGTGGAGAGGTAATTAAAAGAAAATTTTAAAAGAATTTTTTTGAATTTTTGATTTTATATCAATTTCTTATAAATAAATTTTATTTTAAAACTCCATCAGATATTGCATATATAATTGCCATGTAAAAGCTAGGTGTACCGGATAAAAATTACCTATCCCAAATTCTCATGTATCGTTATGGACGGACCCAAAAACATTTTCAAAYGTTGACACTATTTGACTATAAGAAACAAATGTAGCAATTATCAAACTCATCAGTCAAACGGAACACAAGAGCACCGATTTCAGTTGTCAAACCCCTCTCGTCGGACGTCTCCCTTCACCCTCCTAGCAGCAACAAACGTCGTCGACTCAACGCCGCCA
>NW_020202284.1:0-1395 GCF_001531365.2 Cynara cardunculus var. scolymus
TACCGTTAGATAATATACCAAAACCTTTGGTATATCCTTTTCCATTTCCACCGAAGGTTACGGAAGGTGCTCTTTCTTCCTTGAAGTGAGTTAAAAGAGAATTATCTCCAGTCATATGTCTCAAACAGCCACTGTCCAGATACCATATGCCTTTGATAACCTGAGTAGAAGAAGAAGATGGCTCAGAGGAGGTAGACGCTTCAGAAGATCCTTCATCAACATCAATGGCCATCAAGCAGACGTAGGCTTTATCCTCTTCGTTAGAAGATGATTCATCAGATGATTCAGCCTAGTCATGCTCTTCAGCAATAAGGCCTTTAGCCTTTCGCTGGATGTTCTTCATCTTCTTGTATTTCTCCTTCAGTTTTAAGTATTTTTCATCTTTGGTCCTGAAGAAGGAAGGAGCTTTAGAAGATGGCGACACAGTCTTCTTTGATCTGCATTCACCTGCAAAATGTCTGGGCCGCTGACAGTTGTAGCAGATAGCTGAAGCCTTGTCTATTCTTTTAGACTTTGGCTTCTCTCTGAGGGATAGCTGAGGAGAGCTGCGGAAGTTGCTCTTACTGGAAAACCTCCTAAATGACTTAGTTAGGAGTGCCAGGGACTGATCAGAATATGTTAAATCAAATTCTAGAATGTCCTCAGAAGAATCTATCTCCGTGATGCGCACGGGAGGTAGAGAAGAAACGAAAGGGGTAGAAGATATTTCAACTAAAGAAGTTTCAAAGATCAAAGCTAGAGGAGAACTTTTCATTTCCCTGGATTCCCTTACAAGATTCCTTTTCAGTTGACGAGATTGCTCATGGTTAAGCAGAATCCCGTATAAGGTAGAAAGAGAAAGAGTGGACATGTCATTTGACATCTTGAGACTCATGGAAAAGGTGTCCCAAGACTCAGGAAGCCATTCTAGAATTAGAATATTCCCTACCGACAGCCCTAAGATCAATAAGAAGGCAGTTAAATCTTTGATGTACTTCAGGCTACGTCTTAGACTTTCCACAGAGAAAGCTTTCATACTGTCTTACTAGATTGATCTTTCTAGTCTCTTGAACCTGAGTGGTTCTTTCATATTGGACACATAGTGTATCCCATACGGATTTAGAAGTTTTAAGTTTCATCACTGAGTGATAGATCTCATCAGGAAGAGATGTAGTTATTATAGTCTGAGCACGCATATCTATAGCTATCTTCTTCTTGTCCTCATCGCTCACTGATGTGGAAGCTTTGGAATATGCCGTTCAGGAATCACGGCAGTCGTAGATGTTGCTGGAACAGCCGGAGCAATAACAAATGGAATATATGGTCCATTTTCTATGTAATGTGGAATTTTAGGATCCACACCTTCCAGAAAGAGGGACATCCGGTTCTTCCAGAGACTAAAGTTGTCACGGACAA
>NW_020202284.1:2160-4556 GCF_001531365.2 Cynara cardunculus var. scolymus
TTCTTCAGCGATCACTGAACAGACTCGGTGAAGATCGCTGGAACTGAAAATACAGAAACATAAATACAACGTATAGGTGAAAAAGGATTATCATCAAATCACTGAGAGAGAGGATCAACAGTGGTTCTTAGACTCCGGATGTTCTAAGCACATGACTGGTAGAAAAGATTTATTAGCTAACTATGTTGAATCTTTTGGAGGTACGGTAAGGTTTGGAAACAATCAATACGCGTCTATCCTTGGATACAGTGACATAATTTCTTGGAACTCAACAATTAAGAAAGTGTCATTTGTCGAAGGACTTGGACATAATCTGTTTAGCATAGGTCAATTTTGTGATAAAAATCTAGAAGTCTGTTTTAAAGCTGACGAATGCAGCATCCGAACTACTGATGGTAAGGAGCTCTTAGCTGGAATCAGAAGATCAAATCTCTACACGATTGACCTATCCAATACACAAGTGGATACTGACGTCTGCTTGATATCCAAGGCATCCTTGAAGCAGAATCTGCTATGGCATCGGCGACTTTCACACTTAAATTTCAAGTATCTCAACAAGTTGGTTTGTAACAACTTGGTCAAAGGCATCCCAGAACTGAAGTTTCATAAAGACCACATATGCGGCGCATGTAAGATGAGCAAATTGAAGAAAGCTTCTCACAAGCTGAAGACATAGTTCAATACCGAACGTCCTCTACATTTACTCCATATGGATCTCTGCGGACCTATGCGAGTCCAAAGCATAAATGGTACGAAGTATGTTCTGGTCATAGTCGATGACTATTCCAGATATACCTGGGTTTATTTTGTACGGTCAAAGGATGAAGCGGACGAGATGATTATTTCATTCTTGAAGACAGTTCAAAATAATCTGCAACTTCAAGTTCAGAAAATCAGAACTGACAACAAAACTGAATTCAAGAACAACACACTCGGTTCATTCCTCGAATACTTCGGTATTTCACATACATTTTCGACAGCCCGGACACCGCAACAGAATGGTGTCGTTGAGAGAAAGAACAGAACGTTGGTGGAAGCAGCACATACATTACTTACATGCTCCAATCTTCCATTATTTTTATGGGCTGACACAGTGGCGACTGCTTGTTTTACCCAGAACCGCTCACTTGTAAACAAAAGGTTTGGTAGAACTCCATATGAAATAATAAATAAAAGAATACCTAATATCAAATTCTTCCAAGTTTTTGGTTGCAGGTGCTTTATTCTAAATGACAAAGAGGACAGAGGGAAGTTCGCTGCTAAAGCTGATGAAGCAGTCTTTGTTGGCTACTCAAAGACATCTGCTGTGTATAGGTTCTACAATAAAAGGACCAAAATCATCAATGAAGGCGTGAATATATCATTTGATGAAGTCATTGATGTGGCTTCTGAACCAATTCAGTTCAGGACTCGAGCTGATAATTAATACTACGCGGAAAGCTGATCAACCTGAGTCGTCTAATACTGATAAAGTTGATTTAGATTCTTTATTTGAGAACTTTTATGAAGAATATTTTGAAAATAAATCTAATCAGTCTAATATTTTGTCCAGGGATATTCCAAGTGAACAACAGTTATCTGGTCCATCTCTCGATGTGCCAGTAACTGAAACAGAAGAGGAAGCAGAAGTAGTGGATGAAGAAATAGAGATTGAAAATCCGAACAATCCCGTTCAGCATGAAGAGGGTGAAAATTCTGAAGTACAAGAGGTATCGGTCCAACAAGACAAAAATATCTTACCTCAACCAGATATTCAACCTATCCCAGTTAATAATATTGAACCTTCACCTGAACCTATTCCTACAAACTCCCCAAGTACCTACACTGATCAAAACTCAGATCAAAGCTCCTATATTCTCCCCTACCTCATAGCAAGAAGTGGACCCGAAATCACCCAATACATCAAGTAATTGGTGATCCATCAGCACCCATTCGTACACAGTCTGCGACGGCAAATGAGTGTCTATACTCCACATTCTTGAGTACTATTGAGCCGACTAAGGTTTTTGAAGCCTTAGCTGATCCGGATTGGATACTAGCCATGCAAGAAGAGCTGAACCAGTTCGAAGCACTCAAAGTCTTAAGATTAGTACCTCGTCCAAATAACAAGACAATTATCGGTACAAAATGGGTATTCAAAAATAAAAAGGACGAAGATGGTGTTGTGGTCAAAAATAAGGCCCAGATCGTCGCTAAAGGATATAATCAACAAGAAGGCGTTGACTACGACGAAATTTTTGCCTTGGTTGCAAGGATTGAAGCAATACGAATGTTTCTGGCGTACGCGGCACACAAGAACTTCACGTCGTACCAGATGGACATCAAGACAACATTTTTGTATGGTCTTCTCAAGGAGGAAGTCTACATTTCACAACCGGAGGGTTTTGTTGATCAGT
>NW_020202284.1:5048-30975 GCF_001531365.2 Cynara cardunculus var. scolymus
ATGTTTTCAACACATCTTTGTGCCAGATATCAGTCTAATCCAAACGAGTCCCATTTAAGTGCCGTTAAGCGCATTTTTCAATATCTCAAAGGTACTGCTAATCTTGGACTCTGGTATCCCAAGGGTACTAGTTTTGAACTGATAGCTTATTCAGATGCAGACTATGCAGGCTGTATATTAGACAGCAAAAGTACATCAGGACATCTACAGTTTTTGGGAGACAAGCTAGTCAGCTAGGCATCAAAGAAACAGAACTGCGTTTCCATTTCCACTGCCGAAGTAGAATATGTAGTTGCTGCAAGCTGCTGTTCTCAAGTGTTATGGATGCAGACACAACTTAGAGACTATAGGTTCTATTTTAATAAAATTCCCATTTACTGTGCTTCCAAAAGTGCTATAGCTATTTCTTGTAATCCTGTTCAACACACTAAAACCAAGCATATAGATATCCGGTATCATTTTGTTAAAGATCATGTACAAAAAGGCACCATTGAACTGTATTTTGTAAATACAAAATTTCAATTAGCTGACTTATTTACAAAAGCTTTAGATGAAAAACGCTTTAGCTTTCTTGTATCTAAGTTAGGTATGTTAAATTTGAAAATTTGAATTTTTATTAAAAACAGTTCAATTTATTGAATTGTATTTAATTCAAATTCATTTGGTCAAATATCTGTATCTTTTAATACAAATCAGTGTTTCAATTTTTTCTATTTGATTTTAAATCTCTTGATCGTGGGGATCTATATTTGAGGGGGAGTGTGGAATTTTATCTGTTTTTTGAATATCTGATCATATTTTGAGGGGGAGTGAATTTTATCTGTATTAAACTAATAATTTATATTTTTCTTACATGTATTTTGAACATTATCTAATATTTGAAAGATGTAGAGTTTAGAAATGTAAGTGTTTGGCCGATTTAGTTTAATCCGGACAACACTTGTCCGATTTATTGCAAATCCGGACAACACTTGTCCGATTTAGACTAATCTGGACAAAAGACTATATGATAAACTCTTATCCGGATAAGGTTAGATATGTTTTACAAGAGTTTGAGCGGATTAGTAAATCGCTTGTTTGAATTGACCAGATTCTTAAATCGCTTGGCTCGTGTATTCTTTCATGTCATTAAATCGTTCATTTCTTGAGCGATTTAATCATTCATTTGAGCGATTAAGTGTTCTTTGTTGAGTGATTTATATTTTAATCGATTGAACCTTGAGCGATTTATTCTTAAACCGGACAAGTCTTGACCGATGTTCTTCTAAATCGCTTATGCCTTGAGCGATTTATTGTCCGAATTATCACTTAGTTGATTCTTATTCCATAAATCGGACACCACTTGACCGATTTATTCTAATCCGGATAAGCCTTGAACGGTTTAGAATTTGAACGGGTTTTGACTTTGACTATAAATAATCGATCCATTTTTAATTTTCATTTTTTACTTTCACTCTCATTCACTGTTCATCGTCTCCGGTCATCCTCCCTGGTTAATCACTCAAGACTTTCGATTCTTCAAATCTATTTCATCTTTATTCTACTCTTAAGGTTCTCTTTTGATTCAACTTTTGACTATAATACCTTGACGATATTGATTTGATGGACAACTTTGGACTGTTTGGACTAAATAAAACTCTTAAACTTGAATCTCATAATGTTTGAATATGAATAGTATCATCTCATTTTGAATTTCATATTGTTTAGACTGTAAATCGATTAAGGATATTTAGTATCATCTCAGTTTCAATCGAATATAATGCTGGTACTTTAGATGTTAATAGTGTGTTTTTGGTTAATTTTTCTTTGGAGTTTGTTTTTAGTGGTTTTTTTTAGAGTTTTGATTTTGACCAGATTTCTCACCGGAGAAGGTGACCGAAGTTTACTCCGATCAACCTTAATCCGGTTGAGTTTGTCCGGATTAAAGTTTTGACTTAGAAATTTTTTTTCTACTTTTTGTTGACCGGATATGAAATCCGATTACCAATTTTTTTTTTGTTTTTGGTATATTTTTAATTCATTTTTAATACATTTTTTTTAAAAAAAATTTAGAATTTTTTTAGTTTACATTTTTTTAAGTGTTAGTGTAGATTTTTTTACAAATTTTTTTTGGTATTTTTTTTAATTCAATTTTCTTTTGTTTACAATTTTTTTAGTCTTATTTTTTTTTACTTTAAGTACTTTGAATTGTATGCATAATATGGGTTCTAATATGTTTAGATGTTTTATAGGTAAATGGAGGACGTACATCACCAGTCTGACGAGGAATCTCATATTTCCTCGATCAGATCTGACAACATCCAAAACCCTTCACAACCCATAAATGAACCCATACCTTCTGAAACCCCTTTTCCCCAATGCCAGTACCTAGACATAAAGCCAAATAACCATTCTTTCAATTTCGACATGCCAGCCGAATGTCAGATAATTCCTGAAATCCTGAGATGACACCCTATTATCTACTCCCTTTCAGCCAATACACCTGTTCCAATGGTGTATTTACAACAATTTTGGAGTACCCTTACACTAGCGAAGGACGGCGACACATTTTATTTTGAAGGAGCAGTTGATAAATATGTCAGCCGTCTGACATTAAAACGTTTAAGAAGGATTCTACGACTCCCCGGACCAGGCGCAAAAGGATATGAACAATTTTAACTGATGACGAATTATGCCGCGACATCAAACGGTTAGGATACTCGCAAGAGTTGACTAACCCGTCACAGTTCAAAAGACGTTTTTTGCCATCAATCTGGCATCTGCTGTTCTCCATCCTGAACAGATATCTGACGTCCAAGACTACGGGAATAGATACATGCAGCAGTTCATTTCTCAAATTCTTTCATGGGATTGTCTTCTCTCGTAATTATGACTATGCCCTGGTTATCTGGAATGAACTGGTGGAGCTCGTGAACGCAAATAGATTTCCTTCAAAAGCCAGAAAATTCGTGCCCTTCCAGAGATTTCTACAACTATTCATAAAGGCGATGATGAATGCGAATGAAGATATCCCGACCAGATACAATATTGAAATGAGGCCAACATTCGTCATGTCTAGAATTCAGCAGTATACTAAGTTGAAGACTTGGATTCTAATGGGGATTCCACCAGAGCTTTTTGCCTTGGCTGATCAGACTGCTCAATGTGTGATAGACTATAGGAGAGTGATAGATCCTATAGTTCAACCAGAACCGGTTGAACTTACCCCGGGATCACCCCATGCCTCAGCTGAGAGAGAGGTGTTAGATATAGATGAGAGAGTTCGGGAACAGGGGTTACCTGAACAGGGCAGTGTGCTGAGAGAAAATGAAACAGAGAGGGGTGAACAGGAGGGGAGAGCGTCTGATCAGCAAAGTACTTCATCTGATAGTACTTCCACAACTTCTTCAAGTTCGGAAAATACTGGGACCGACAACCAGGCAGCTCTTGGTGATCATGATGGGGATGATGATAATAATGATGATGATGGTGCTGACGACCATGCTCAAACAATTCCTTATCAGAATATTCCAGTAGGAGCATTGGTTGACGATATTAATGACATCTTTCTAGAATTTCCTGCTCAACAGACTTGTCCATGTCTACATTCCTTATCATTCGATGTTGAGGATTATGGAACTACTTATGACGAGTATGATCGTATTTTACAAGGAGTTTCAATCAGAGAAGGAGATGAGGGAGAAGCAGTTGAAAATGATGAGAGGATGAGTGAAAGGGATGAAGAAGAACATGGTGAGGGTGTGAGTGGAGAACAAAATGAAAATCAAGCTCCTTACCTAGCCGATACACATAGCCAGGCACCCACATCTACTATCGACATTCATTCGTTGAATGTTGGTATTGAACAAGACATAGCTAGCCCAACTATGCATATGCACACCCAACCTATCTACTCAAATGGTTCTCAATAACAAGTTGTTTCACTTCATCACGGGGATGTAGCACATATGCTAACTACTTCTCATTTGGAGAACATAGTTATTGAAACAAGTAGGCCGCTGCCCCAGCCTATGACTTCGATTCTGTGCACCTTGAGTCTAGAGATGATACACATAGGTACACATGAGTCCTGAGCATTTGTTGCTCCAGTTGCAGTTCTTAGTGAACTTGCCGAAACGACCAAAGTGGTGTCGATTGACATTTCACAAGGACCAGTCGGAAGTCCTACCAGTGCTATCAATATTCCAACACTGAACGTAGGCACACATGTTTATTCAACTGGTAATCTAAGTGATCCAGGTGTTAGCTTACCAGACTTTGTGTCACGGGAGTATCTGGACGGCGCCCTAAAGGTTGTTCAAGACAACATGGATGCACAAATTGCAAGTCTTAAAAGACTTCTAAAGGGGAAAGAGCAAGTCGAGGAAGAGCAACCATTTGTGCCATCACCACCGCCTGTAACTGAGCCTCCGTAGGTACAAGAACAAATGATGGACAAACTGAAATTGCTTTTGTATGCTAAATTGATGGCATCACAAAATCCTGATGCTGAAGATGCAGACTTGGTTGGGCTCTTAAGATAACAACTTGTTGATAACCCTCCCGTTCGAGCCTCAGAGTTTTTGGCCTTTCAAGATGTGGTTGCTTCTAGCTTCACAAAAGTTAACAAGTTAATCACATCCAACACCCAAGATCTTAAAAGTTCAATGGATGCCCTTTTTGAACGGGTATCTATTCTAGAAGAGACGTGCAGACCTCAAGCCACCTCTCACAAAAGAAGGCATGATGACCCAGAAGATCCAAATCATCATGAGGGGGAGAGGAAGAGACAGAGGGTGGCTGAGACATCTGATCAAGCTAAAAGGGTTGAAAGTGAGCCAATTGCTCAAGATGTGAATGCTGAAGGTTCTGCCCTGGAGTCTACACAGGAATGAATCATCGAGGCAATTATTGTTGAAGATGAGGAAGAAATGGAGACAAGTCCTACGATCGAGCCAATGGTTGAAAAGCTGGCGGACTCCACAGTAGGAACAAGGTTGTTATTGGACTTGTCTGCCAATGTTGGTTTCAATGACGTGTTTGCTACTGTGCTGGGTGGAGAGCAAGATTTTGGAGAGGATATTGAGAACATTAACGAGTCAACTGGACTATACTTTGACTTTGAAGCCGACCTAAATGATAAAGATCCAGTTTTCCCAGTTCAGGGTGACCGTCAAACAGTGCCATAATCCTCCACTGCAGCTGTAGCTGGTGCATCTGATATTCCTGCTCCTAGAGAGTCTTTTGATCCTACAGAGATATTCACGAGGAATTATGTGCCATTCGTCATTCGAGCAAATTTTCCAGGGTTGATAGGGAAAGGATCCGAGAGCCGTACCTTGAAGACATCTACTTTGGAATTTTCCTCCGACATCGTAAGGCTTTGAGTGGTGATAAAATTCTTGGTATCCACCGGGAAACCAAAGATTATCGCTTGGAGTACAAACACTTTTTGAAAGCCAAGCGTCTGTCTGTTAGTGAAGTTCATACCAAACATCGGGTTGTCACAATCAAATAGATAGATACTCAAAGACTTCTTAGAGTCTGGTATCCAGTCTTCACTGTGACTAGACAAGATGGGCAAATCTGGAGGTTTAGTGAAGCTGATTTTTCGAACTTATATTTGGAAGACTTAGAGTATATGGATTGTGAGATCAGAAACATGACCAACAGAAAAGATGGAGCTCTGGTTGCTCTTGATGCAATTAAAAGATATATGCGGACTCATGTAAAGTTGGCCATGGTTATTGATGTTCAGATAGGTCTTGAAGATAATCAAAGAATCATCAATTTGAAGAGACCTGATCAAGACTTAGAAGGTATTGATGCTTATCCAGTTTACATGATTCTTGAAAAACCAGAGTTCGTAGTCATATACTTTGTTGAGCATCAAGTGAAGAAGTTTATGAGATTCAGCGAGCTAAACAAGTTTTCAGATGGTACAATAAGACTGGTAAGACGAGCACTTGACTTGAAGAGGGTGAACAATGACAGGGCTGCGCAGTCGGAGAGAATGAGCTCTAAAGAAAGATATTTGTTGATCAATGCCATAAATCTACTCGAGGAAAAGATTCAATACAGGAATGCTCTAAGGAGGTTGGAGAAACTCCTCAGAATTAGAAAGACAAAATTTACAAGAGTTCAAACTTGAATCCAAAGGGGGAGAATGTTGGGTTCGAGTATGCGCGTTATTGTTGTATGCAAGTTCTCCATTATTTTACATGCTTTGTAATAGTTTAGCTTTATTCCTTCCTTAGTATAAATAGTAGTTTACTTTGTAATTGTCATTAGCATGTCATTAGAAAATTCTGTAATCTGAGTTTTAGCATTGTAATTCTCTCTCAATCAATCAAAGACATTTGGTGATCTACTCTCTTTATTCATCTCGTTCTTAAAGTTCTTGAAGATCATAATCATTTTGTATGAATTTTGGACATTTCACAGATTATAAGGAAACACAAGCTAAACTATTTATACCAAGGAAGTCACAAGCTGACTCTTCAAGGTAGATACGTAAATAAGCAAAAAACTTGAATACAATATTTAAGACCTAAAAATTTGCCTCTTTCGATTCAAATTCAAAAAAATAGAGTTCTTCCTTTTAGGAATCCTGAAAAAATCTTGAAACCATCAAATATAACAATCTCCTCCTTTTGCAATCAAGATCACAAAATGTAGATCTTTATATTCTCTTCAACGAAAATTTATTTTTAACAATATCCCTCAATGAGGATGATTATACAAAGTCAACCTTTGAATCAAGATGAACTGATGAATAACAATCTCCCTTTTAGCAAAACAATCTTTAGAATGAAATCTTCACTTGAAATCACTTGAAACAATCTTCAGAAACTTCTGAAGCTTTCTCTTTTGAATCTTCAAAGAATAAGTATATGTAACACCCCAAACTTCTACATTTGCATATAACATGGACTTCATATAAAATAAATACTATTTACACCACAAAAGTCTCACTAATACAAGGATGTTATATACAAAATCTACAACTGAAAAGTTCCAAAAGAATATCCTCCACTATCACATGTATAACAACATGTATTTTTAAAATATCATTCAACAGGTTGGTCTTCTAACATCAGATAAGCATATTAGGAAAATAATCATATTTTACCCCTCCCCTTAATATCCCGAGACCAATCTATTCCTGCAATGCATATTTTAAAAACACAAAATGAGGGTTAGACTAGGAGGTCTAGTGAGATACCCTTGTTTTGCAATTACAAGGTGAAGATCACCAAAACCTATTTGAAATCCACATTTAAAATAACCAACCACTTCTCATCAAATATAACTCCAGTAAACAAAAGTGAAAGTTATAAAACAATCTTACCACATAAGAAGATTAACCACTCAGGTTCCCACATACATCTGAAATACAACTCTCAAGCTCACCAGTCACAACTGATTCAGAGCTTATGGTCTCAATCCCCATGATTATAAAAGAGTAAGAATAAATAATAACCACAAGAGTTTTTGGTTATTATTAGAAGCTTTTGATTTAAAATAATAACGGATAAAATAATAACCAACGACCCTCTGGGTTTTATTTAAATCACTACACTTTGAAATATTCAGAATATGTTAACTCAAATCCATTTGAAATCACGACAATTAATTCCTTTGGCTATAAGCCGTTTCCCTTTCTCAATAACATCAATGTTATCATTTCAATAAGAACAATATTTCTAAGTCGTCAAGTCACAGCGAAATGTTGATTTAGAATTATTGTACCTTATGGATATAATAACAAGTAGGGGTACTCATGGGTTGAGTTGATCGGGTTGAAGACATTTGAATAACCCAACCCAATGTGTACGGTTTGAAAAATCTAAACCTAACCCAACCCAAACAAAAGTGCAACCCAATCCAACCCGCACTACTTTGGTACATTAAAATATTCTTCTAACCTTAAATATGTTATTTTTCTACTCATAATTTCTTTTCATCATCATCCATTTGATACAACTTATTCATACTTCTTACGTATATCACATTCAGTTAACTTTCTCAGTTTACATATATATGTTCACAGTTACCGAACATATATACGAATGAGTTATATAGAGATGTGAATAGATTGAAAATATGTGTATATGAAGAACGTACATGATAGTGTAACTGTCTAATGTATATATTAATTGTAATGTTTGATGTAATTATTTTATTCTAAGAGTTGGAAAGTGTTTATACATACGCATACTTAGATATGTAAGTATAAGCTGTGGTGTGTAAGTGTGATTGCTTTTTGAAGAAAGGCGGCTATGCACTTGCTATTTATAGCAAGTGCATATGAAAGGAAAAGACTTTTGGTTTTTGGGGAAAAGTTTGGGAGTGAAGATTTGTGAAAGTCGCAGGCAATAGAAGTCAAATTTCAAAAGCAAAGGTGAGTGTAATGGTTTTCTGCTTGTATATTAACCATGTGTACATGATTCAATTGCTTTTAGAACTTGTTTATTGTGAATTGCATAATATATTGATCGGATTCATCCTAAACCGGATGAAGACCCACCCGGATACATCCTAAACCGGATGAAGACTCACCCGATTTAGAGCTAAACCGCTCAAGGGTTATTCAAATTAGAATTAAACCGCTCAAGGTTTACTCGGACTCTAATTAAACCGCTCAAGGGTTATCCGGATTATAGTTTAAACTGCTCAAGGGTCATCCGGTTTTAAGTGAAACCGGCCAAGAGCCATCCAAATTAATATCTAAATCGGCCAAGCATCTTTCGAACTCATCTAATTTCCGACTAAAGGGCCGTTTACCAAACGCTTACCCGGGTAAGCGCTTATCAGGTCACACTACCTTACTGGATGAATATGGTAAGGACCAAGAATCTTACCTGGTAAAAGCGAGGCAAAGACCAAGAGTCTTACCCAATAAGTGAAGGCAACGACTCTTACCTCAGTGCTTACCGGGTAAATTGTTGCATACGATGTCGTTATGGTAGACCAAAATCTTACCCGATAAATAAATAATAGTGTTAAATTTTACTGGTAAGCACTTACTGGGTAAGTGCTTGGTAAACAGCCCCTAAGTGTTGTCCGGATTGTATATCCGGCTAATGTTGTTCGGATTACTTATCCAGTTGATGTTGTCCGGATTACTTATCCGGATGAAGTTGATCGGATTGTATGTCCGGTCAAAGTTATAGATTGAACTTTATTCTAATTAGAGATATTGGCAGTGTAATTGCGAGAGAGGCAATGGTGGTGTAACCGTGAGAGAGGCAATGGCGGTGTAACCGCGAGAGAGGCAATGGCAGTGTAACCGCGAGAGAGGCAAATGGCGGTGTAACTGCGAGAGAAAAATAATGGCAGTGTAACCGCGTGAAAGAGGTAATGGGGGTGTAACTGCGAGAGAAAAGTAATGGCGGTGTAACCGCGAGAGAAAGAGGTAATGACGGTGTAACCGATAGAAAGAGGTAATGGCGGTGTAACCGTGAGAGATTGTAAGAGATAATAGATAAAATACATATAAATGTCGAGGTTTGTTATGAATCTTGGAATTTGGAATATATGTTGTTTGTATGAGTATAGTACACTCACTAGACCTTTTTGGTCTAATGCATAGTTGTTGAACTAATCTGTTTTGCAGGGCAAGGGAAAAGTTTAAAACAAAGATATTTAGATGTGTATTTTGTATTAAACAAAGTTTTTGTTAACCCATATTTATACATTTTTTGTAAACAATATAATGTTTGGGTTATATTTAAAGTGTTATTAAAGCTATGGAATGATTGTTGTAAATTATATAAGGTTTAGAAATACGGGCTGTTACAGTTGGTATCAGACCTTTAGTTTAAGGGATCTGGGTATTTCTTAATACTTAGACTTAAACTAGAGACATGGGAATTATGACAATAGGTTTCACTGGGGCTATGAATATGGGAACATGTTATAAACCTATTGAGAGAATAAGTATGCAAAAGCTAGATTACATATGATTGATGTAATCATGAGTTATAATTAGACTCAAGGATAAATGTGTTATCACACTTTGATTATATGAATAAACATGTATGTTTATTGTGGCAGAAAGGGATGTCCAAGTAATTCGAACACTAAAAATGGCAAAAAGTCCTAATCGATCAGGAAGGACCTCTAATGGTTATGGAAGAGGTCGGGGAAGAGGAAGTCTAAACCAAGAAGAAGACCTGGAAAATATGATGACTATAGAAATGCGAAGTCGAAGCAGGGGTCGAGAAAGAAGGAGAAATACTCAGCAAGAAACTCATATGGAACCAGAATTGTCAGCACAAGAAAGTTCAATGTCCCGCGGTGGAAGAGGTAGAGCAAGGGGTGATCATAATGTTCCTGATCTTGGTTTTATTACTCAGAAATGTTGGCTGCTGAATTGGGAAAATTTCAAGAAAGTTTGGTAAATTTGTTGGGATGTTCGACACAAAATAACCCAGAAATAATAAGGGATCCTGACTATCAGAAAGAAGCCAGAGCTAGTACACCGGCAACAAATACATCTGTGCCCCTTACTTCATCCTTAGTTCATAAGGGAGGAGATATTAAAATGTTTCTTGCTTGTAAACCTCCTAAATTCTCTGGTGAACATGACCCTGTCAAAGCCATGTGCTGGCTTAAGGAAGTTGAACTAAGTTTGCAAATCAGTAAAAGCGCAGAGGAAGATAAAGTTATGTTTGGTGTATCCCGTCTGAGGTCAAGTGCATTATACTGGTGGGGGATTTTGTCAAGTTCAGATCCAAATATTCTATAAACTATGTTATGGGAGGAATTTGTGATAAAATTTAAGATGCAATATTTTCTGAAGCGACTGTACGAAAGCTAGAAGATGATTTTCTTCATCTCGAACAAGGAAATACGTCAGTTCGTCAGTATACGGAGGTCTTCATGGAACAATCATGGTTTGATGAATCCTACATTATATCTGAAAGTAGTAAATTCAGAAAGTACATCTAGGGTTTGGAGTCTAATCTTCGAAAGTATGTAATATCTAGAAATCCAATTACATTTCAAGTAGCAGTTGATGCTGCCGAAATACTGGAACAGGATATCAATCGTCGACCACAAGAAAGGGTTGGGGATAAAAGAAAAGGAGAAACTATAATGACTGGTTTTCGTAAACCAAGGTTTATGGAAAATTTGAATCAACCAGTCCCAAGATTTACTGATAGGGCATGTACATGATGCCACAAAATACATCAAGGCAACTACAAAACCGAGTCACGGGTATGTTTTAAATGTCAAGAATCGGGACATATAGCTCGAGACTGCCGAATGGTGCAAAGATGTTGTACCTGCAATTCCTTTCAGCATGTGAACTCTGATTATCCACAAGCTAAGGGACGAGGGTCTGGATTTGCTAGAGGCCGAGGATCTGGATACTCTAGGGGTCGAGGATCTGGTTATGTTCCACCTGGCCGTGGGCCAGCTGTTAATCGTAATACTCCAGCGGTCATGGAGAAATGAGACATGGTGTGCCAAATACTAAAGGAAGAGCTTTTCAAATGACAAGAGGCGAAGCAGAAGAACACCCTGAAGTGGTGACATGTACATTCCTTGTTAATTTAGTATGTGCCAAAGTTTTATTTGACTCTGGTGCAAATCGTACTTTTGTATCGCCGTTGTTTGTTAATTGCACACATTTAGAATCTAAAGCATTGAATGAGGATTTTATTGTGGAGACAACAAATGATAGTGAAGTTTCGGTTGAGAAAATGATAGATGAATGTTTTATAAGTATAGAAGGGTTTGAGGTACCTATACAATTATTTCCTTTGCCTTTAAAATAATTTGATATAATTATGGGCATGGATTGGTTAGCTAAAAATCAAGCTAACATAATCTGTGATGAAAAGATGATCCATATAGACCTACCGGAAAAAGGAAAGGTTATCATTTTACGGGGACCAACGGGATCGTTACTCCAGCCTTATCTTGGTTTTAAAGGCTCGGAAGTATGCACAGAAGGGATGTGCTAGTTTTCTTGCCTATGTCATTGATATAAAGAAAGAAAAAAATGGAGGATATTTCAGTTGTAAGAGAATTTCCAGAAGTATTTCCAGAAGTCTTGAAAAGTCTACCTCCGGATCGATCGATAGAATTTCAGATTGAATTACTTCCTGGAGCAGCACCAGTTGCATGTGCACCATATAGATTAGCTCCTTATGAATTAAATGAGTTAATGTCACAATTGAAAGAATTGCTGGATAAAGGTTTTATCCAACCAAGTACTTCTCCATGGGGTGCGCCGGTGCTATTTGTGAAAAAGAAGGATGGATCAATGAGATTGTGCATTGTTTACCGGGAGCTGAATAAATTAACAATCAAAAATAAGTATCCTCTTCCAAGAATTGATGATTTGTTTAATCAATTGGTTGGAACTACTTATTTCTCAAATATTGATTTACGACCCGGTTACCTACAATTAAAGATTTGTTATAAAGATGTGTCAAAAACGACATTCTGTACACGTTATGGTATCATGAATTTCTGGTTATTCCATTTGGACTCACAAATGTGCCTGCAGCCTTTATAGATATGATGAATAGGGTATGTCACGCTTATCTTGATAAATTTGTGATTGTTTTCATTGATGATATTTTGATATATTCTCGGTCGGAAGAAGAACATGCTCATCATTTGAAATTACTCCTGGAATTGCTGAAACAAGAAAGACTGTATGCTAAGATGTCAAAGTGTAAATTTTGGCTGCAAGAGGTTCAGTTTTTGGGGCATGTTATTTCGAAAGAAGGCATTAAAGTGGATCATCCTAAGATTAAAGCCATTGAAAGTGGGAAGCACCAAAGACTACAACTGAAATCAGAAGTTTTCTTGGATTTGGCTGGATATTATCGAAAGTTTATAAAAGATTTCTCTCGTATAGCCACTCCATTAACGAAATTGACAAAAAATAATGTAAAGTATGAGTGGGAAGAAGCACAAGCTCAGGCTTTTCAAATGCTAAAGGATAAATTATGCAGTGCACCAATTCTATCCTTGCTAGACGTAATGGAAGATTTTGTGGTATATAGTGACGCGTCAAAGATGGGTTTGGGTTGTAACTGATGCAATGTGGAAAGGTAATTGCTTATGCTTCAATGCAGTTAAAAGATCATGAAAGGTAGTATCCTACTCATGATATGGAATTAGCAGCTCTAGTGTTCACTTTAAAGTTATGGAGGCACTACCTATATGGAACGAAATGTCAAATTTTCACAGATCATAAGAGCTTACAACATCTGTTCCATCAGAAAGATCTGAATATGCGTCAGAGATGATGGTTGGAATTGGTTAGTGATTATGATTGTGAAATTTTGTATCATCCAGAAAAGGCAAACGTAGTGGCTGATGCTTTAAGCCAACAAGAGAAAAGTAGAACCATCAAGGCTGTAGCTTTACGAGTCAAGTAACTACCAAGATTCAAGAAGAATTGCAAGAATTCCAACATGAAGCTATGAAAGAAGATAAAATTAAACAAGAAAGATTGGGTGGGTTAATGTCTGTATTGGTAAAGGATGGCAGAGAATTTTGGAGTTTCCAGAACATAATTTGGGTACTGTGTTATGGTGATCTCAGAAAATGTATTTAATGTGAGGCTCACAAATCACGTTTTGCAATTCATCTAGGTACAAATAAAATATATCGGGATCTGAAGTAACACTATTGGTGGCCAGGTATGAAGAAGGATATAGCTAAACATGTTGAACAATGTATGACATGTCTCCAGGTGAAGATAGAACACCAACGTTCAGATGGTAAGATACAATCTTTAGAAGTTCCAGTTTGGAAATGGGATCACATCACTATGGATTTCATAACCAAACTGCCAAGGACATCAAAAGGTTATGATGCTATATGGGTGATTATAGATCGATTATCCACATCTGCACATTTCTTATCAATGAAAGAATCTTACTCAATGGAGAGATTGGCAAAACTGTATATTGATGAGACAGTAACACGTTATGGTGTCTCTATCAATTATTTCTAATAGGATAGTCGGTTCACTTCTATGTTTTGGAAGAGTTTCCAAAGAGAGATGGGTTCGCAGATTAAGCTAAGTACAACTTATCACCCTCAAACGGATGGACAAAGTGAACGAACTATCCAAACGTTAGAGGATATGCTTAGAACATGTGTTATTGATTTTGGAGGATCGTGAGATAGTCGTTTAACCCTGGTGGAGTTCACCTACAACAATAGTTACCATTCAAGTATTCAAGCTGCACCTTTTGAGGTTCTGTATGGACGAAAATGTTGAACTCCTTTGTGTTGGAACGAGATAGGTGAAAAACAGTTAGCTAGACCTAAGCTAGTTCAACAAACAGCGGATAAACTTTTCCTAATACGGGAATGAATGAAGGTGGCACAAGATAGACAAAGAAGTTATGCCGATAAACGTCGAAAACCAATTGAGTTTCAAATAGGTGACAAAGTGATGTTAAAGATATCACCTTGGAAAGGAATGGTACGCTTTGGTAAAAAGGGAAAGTTAAGTCCGAGATATATTGGACCATTCCCTATTGTTGGATAAGTTGGAGAAGTGGCATACAAGATAGAACTTCCTTTGGAGCTAAGTGGATTCCATGATACGTTTCATGTGTCAAATTTGAGGAAGTGTCTAATAAGAACAGATGTAGCAGTCTTGAAGGCTTCATGAGGATGCTTGCTTCATAAAACTTTGGGGGGAGATTGTTAGGACCAAAATTAATCCTAATTATTCTAAAAATTTTATCAAATCAATCGGGGCAAAGGATGGAAGATCTGAAGATGCTGTTGTGCTAAAACGACTAAGTCTAGAAGAAGATCACAGCCCATATGGACGACTAGAGCCCTTATGGACGACCAGAGCCTCTGGTTGTATTGACCAGAGACTCTGGACTCTAACTCCTTTAGGACCAAAGCCCCTATGGACGACCAGAGCCCCTATGAACGACCAAAGCCCCTATGGATGACTAGAGCCTCTGGACCCTAAATCCTTCAGGACCAGAGGCCCTCTGGTTGGTCTATGCTCTGGACTATTATCTTCAGAATCTTGAAGGATGGTGCTGATCCCATTTTTAATAATGATTATTTCCTTATTTGTAGGATTTAGTTACCTTATTTATAGGATTCAGTTATCATGTAAATATCGCCTATATAAGAAGTGATACAAGCATAGAATAGAAGTGATATGAATGATCAACACTTTGTAATGCACAAATTCAAACACATCACATGAGAGTCGATTAGGGTTTTTAAGAGAGTTTGTATTCAATAAAGAAAGCGGCGGCCAATTTTTATTCATCTTCTTCTACAAATCTCTCGTTTTATATTCCTCTTAAATTGTTCTACTTTCAGATCTGGGTTTAACAATTGGTATCAAAGCCAAATCGATTAACTTCTATCGATTTGATCTTTCTGTAGTAGATTCAATTTTCTTGAACAATACTTTTTCATGAACTGCTTCCTGTTCGACTGTAGTTTGGACCCAAAATTCATCGATTCATCATATGATTAAATGTTTTAATCAAATTCCTTTTAAGGGATTTTTTCTTGGATGAATACAAACCTATTTGTTCATAAAAAATTGGTTTATTTATTGGAGTTTCTTGGAGTCAGTCAAACTTTTGAACCTTGATTTTGTTAGATCTACGCGTATGCGTTAAGCATAAGTTCATGGGGCTTACAACCTAAGGGAATGGGCGTTTTGTTTGTCAAACCTATACTTATCGCCCATATCTTGAGTATTTGTTCATCGTCTCTCCCTATAAATCTGAATCTGTAAGAGCTTAAAGATTTATTTACCTGCAATCACCAATCCTATATGAATATGGCGATATTCCTTCATGTTTTTCCATTAGAAGCATCAATAGCAATACTGTCAACTTTCTTTGAATTGACCTGCTGTTTCTTGAAGCCATAAAGCTTAATGTTAATTCTTCTCTCCAATTCTCAATTCCAATGGTGTTTGCTTTGGTTATTCAAGTTATCTCCAGTTGGATCAAGCTCTAAAGCTGAATTCCTATTCAACTTGCGGTTCAACGAAAGATTCTTTGTCATAAGACTGGTTGCACTGTTTTGTCAAGAAATTCACACATTTATCTATCCCTTAGTTGGATGAATTTGCTACTTTTGGAGTTGAGTGGCTATTCTGTGCTTCAAAGTATGTGTTGGGTTGTAGGAAGATTAAAGCTGCATTCTGTGCAATCAGTGGTGTTGCATTCACATTGAATCTGATTTGGTCTAAAAGTTGAAAATGAAGATTAGAGAGCTACATTCAGGGGGGAGCTTGAAGATTCCATCCATACCAAGCACAATAAAGCTTTATTGAAGAAAGCAGAGGGGAGAAGACCTGAAGGTTCCATGAGGATGCTTGCTTCATAAAACTTTGGGGGAGATTGTTAGGACCAAAATTGATCCTAATTATTCTAAATTTCTTATCAAAGCAATCGGGGCCAAGGATGGAAGATCTGAAGATGCTGCTGTGCTAAAACGACTAAGTATGGAAGAAGAGCCCCTATGGATGACCAGAGCCTCTGGACTCTAAGTCCTTCAGGACAAACTTATGTCACCACATCTGGAAGAAACATGTTGATCCTCTTTCATTCGTTTGATGATAATCCCTTTTACCCGTAGAAGTATTATGTTTCTTTCTATTCAGTTTCAGAGATCATCACTGAGTCTGTTCAGTGATTGTTGAATATGTATTGTAACTCTACAGTGATAGTTATACTTCAAGAAGACAAAACTCACACCAAAGAAACCTTCAACGAATGTCGAAGATTGAAACTAAAGATTAGTGACTAGTGTGTTCGTAATCTGAAGCGGTATTTAGTGATCACAACCTAGTCAACATATGTGTGAAGACTGCACAAGCCTCAGCGAATGCTGAAGAGATCTCCAGCATCATCCTAGCATTCAGCGATCAACTGAAACTTGCCATACATGATTGTTTGTCTTGTCCTTCCGCACACAAAGGACAAACCCATACCCTCTCTAGAGCATAGTAAACACATAGCCGATTAGTTGTGTCTAGTGCTTACCAACTCTATGAAAAGATGTTTGCTCATGAATAGACAAAAGGACTATTCACTGTAGTAAAGGAAAAGCTTTCCTCCAAAAGCTTGACACGTGCTTTGTCCCTTCTGAATTGCATTTAATGCAATGGGAATAAATAGCTGAGTGCTCTCTGTACTCAAAGATGATACATAAGCAGATTAGAATTCCACTCTCTAATTCTAAGAACCATACCCAAGAAGAACACACTTCTAGTTTTATTTCTTTCGGCAAATCTCTTATATTTGCTAAGTGTATCTGTGTGTATTTCTAGATTGCTTTAGATATGTCTTTTTTTACCTTATCTATTCCTCAAACAATCTGCAAAAGTATTGTATTGATCATTCTATATAAATATACATTTTTAAAAGTGAATGTTTATGAATTTGTATTCATCCCCCTTCTACAAACTGATTACCTCTAAACTCTTGTAGATCCGGCTAGGACCAACAAGTGGTATCATAGCAGGCTTTGCTTTTTATATTGTTTTGTTATTATCGGCATTTTATTATCTCTTCTTTTCTAGATAATTTATTGCTTTTCAAATGGCTTTACATAACACTAGCACCAACTTTCACGTCAATGGCTCTCTTGCCAAACCTCTCTGATTCATAAGAGACAACTTCAGTCTCTGGAAGAATCAGATGTCTTTTTTCTTGTAAGGTGTGGATCCTGAAATTCCACACTATATAGAAAATGGACTTTTATGTTTCATATGCTATATCTCCTCAGAAGTTCCTAAAACTACTACGACTGCCATGATTCCTGAACAGCAGATTCCTAAGCTCCCTCATCAGTGGATTGATGAAGACAAGAAGAAAGTGACTTTAGACACTCGTGCGATGTCTATAATAGCTATGTCTCTTCCTGATGAGGTATATAACTTTATGATGAAGCATAGAACCTCGAAATCCATGTGTGACACATTTTTTTATTAACCTGATATCCAACCCGCTATGCGAGCAGACTAATCCCAGGGAGACCACCTGCTTTGTAGATTGCCTGGAGTCACTGTATTTAAACCTCCGTGGCCACAAGGGGATTGTTATTCCTCCTTGGATTTGAACCTAGGACCTCCTGGTACTTCTGACCTTTGGAGCCAAGATCAAACCAATCAGGCACCACCCTTGTGGTTTGTGAGACACACTTTGTGTTCAATATGAAGGTACTTCTCAAGTACAAGAGTTGATGAAGATTAATCTAGTAAGACAATATGAAAGCTTTCTCTGTGGAAAGCATGAAACATTGTCTGAAGTACATCAGCGCTTTAATTGCCTTCTTATCGGCTTGAGGACAGTTGGAATAAAATATTCCAACTCTAAAACACTGACCTAGTTTCTGGAATGCTTGCCAGAATCATGGGATCATTATTCTATGTGTCTCAAGATGTCCAAGGTTATGTCATCTTTCTCTCTCTCTCTCTCAGTTCTCTTTATGGGATACTGCTTAATAATGAGCAGTCCCGTCAACTGAAGAAGAATCTGATTAGAGATTCAAGAGAAATGAAAAGCTCTCCGTTAGCTTTGATCTCTGAGGGTTCTTCAACTGATCCCCTATCTTCTTCTAACCCACTTATTTCTTATACTTCTTTGATAGAGTTAGACTCCACTAACTATGAGGACTTATCGAATTCTGATCTTACAGAGTTTGATGAGTCAATGGCCCTTCTAACTAAATCTTTTAGAAGGTTTGCCAGAACGAGTAACTTTCGCAGATCTCCTTCGTTGACCATTTCAGAAAAGCCAAAGTCACATTCTATTGACAAGGCTTCAACGGTATGCTACAACAGTCAGCGTAAAAGGTAACATTGCCAGTTAATGCAGGTCCAAGAAGACTACGATGCAATCTTCCAAAACCCCATCCTTTTTCAGGTCCAAAGATGACAAATACCTAAAGCTGAAGGACAAGTATAAGAAGATGGAGATTTCTCAACATCAAGGCAAAGGCCTTATCACTGAAGAACATTACTAGATAATTCTACTAAAGAATCATCTTCTGATGAGGAAGACACGATCTATATCTGTCTTATGGCCAAGGATGTCAAAGGAAAACCTTCTAAGACATCATCCTCCAGTGATCCCTCATCATATACTCCTACGTCTACATCTTCTCAGGTATGTTACCTAAATGAACCCTCCTCTTCTTCTGTTCCTGATAGCCTATCTACGTTATATATGCTGACGGTTGACTTTTACAATACATTGAATGGAAAATCTAAAGCTGGAAAGATTAATCTTGATCTTCAAGAATAGTTGAAGATATGCCATTCTAAGATCAAGGAGCTAACTAAGATCAAAGAAGATCTCAAGGATCAGGTCATTGTAAACAAAACCATCAATATCGAGCGTAAACAGGCTATAACTGAGATTGAGCAAGCTATTGCTGAAATAAGGCTGAGAAGGCTACCATTGGAGGGTGGTGCAAGGCCTCTGTAAAGGCCTCTGAGAAGGCTACCATTAAAACTGGTCTAGGATTTTCCTATGATCAGGAAGAATGTGTCACTGACAGGTCCATGCTAAAGTTTGGCACCTTCGTCTCCTCCATTCCTGAAACTTCTTCCTCTCAGTCTTCTTTCACCAAGAGTCATCTTGAAGGAACTCCTTCGAGTTTAGGTTGCAAAGATAAAGGAAATCCATTGTCATAACACCTCTTCCCAAGGAGGCTAACAAGTCATATAGACCCAGATCTATACCTTTAGCTTGTGCACCTTCTTCTTCTTCTTTTGGGATCAAGGTACCTGAATCTACTAAAAAATCTAAGTCAAAGTTTAAGGTGAATGGTTCACCCAATCCTCAAATGTGCCTCCTAGAACAAATGAGAAGGGAATCCTTGGAGTAAGGTATAAATAGGGAGTAAGGCAAACTTCTTGCCACTTTTGGAAAGAATTGAGAGAGAGAGAGAGGGAGTTCCTATGGATTTTGAGTGCTAGCTGAAGATGGATTCGTATTTGCTATTTCATCTTTCAAAATCTGAATCTACAAAGATGAGTTTTTATTAAAACATCTTTTGCATATAAATCGATTACTGGTTTAAAGCGGAAAAGATAATGTTTCTTCCAGACGTGGTGACGTAAGTCTGTTCTGGTTTGAAACTATATTTTGTGAATTTCTACAAGACATGGTCACGTAAGTCTGTTCTGGTTAGTAACTATATTTTGGGAAATATTTCTTCCAAATGTGATGACGTAAGTCTGTTCTGGAATGAAACTTGTTCTAAGAGCTAGTTCCCCTAAACGTGGTGGCATTAGTCTGTTCTGGCTTAGAACTGGGTGTTGGGTACTTCCAGATGTGGTGACGTAAGTCTGTTCTACTAAAGAACCCTCTTTTAAAGAATAAATAAGGGTGGCATATCAAGGAAAGGTGTACCTATGGATACAAGGGTGGCAATTTCAGGTGTGGGTATTAATATAACTCTTGTTATTATCACTATTCGGATAAAATAATTCTAAATCAACATTTTTTTGTGACTTGATGACTTAGAGGTATTGTTCTTTTTAGAAATAATAGCTTAGATGTTATTGAGAGACGAAAAATGATTTATCACCAAAGGCTTTCATTGCCTAAGTTTTCTATGTAACACCCCACATCATACATTGCATGTATCACATACTTCATTAAACAGAAATACATGTATTACACCACTTAGGTCCCAAAGTACAAGAAATTATCATACAAACTACATAATCCAATAATTTTAAAATAAAAATTCTTGTACTGATCAACATTTATATACCAAAACTAGATTCATCATAACTGATCTTCACACAGATATGCATATAAAAAATATCACATTTTCCCCTTTCCTTTCCCATCGTGTAAACCAGTATTTCCTGTAATACATATTTAGAAATACAAAATGAGGGTTAGACCGGAAGGTCTACTGAGATCCCTTTTTCCATGTAATTGTAGGGTGAAGATCACCAAAATTTTATTTAAAATCAACTTTTCCATGTAAACTGTTTAAGTTGTGTTTTAAGAACCTAATTGTGAAAACTGTTTTGGAAAATAAATCAGATTTTGCTTCTTTAAAAACAATTGTGAATAATATACTAATTTGAGGATTTTAGGAAGATTTTGAGTTTGGAAATGATATTGAAAGAACAGTTGGTTTCTGTGTTCCAAAGTTTTGAAGATAAAACTATTTTGAAACCATTATTGGTTAAAAACTATAGAGGGTATTCCTTCTAGATGGTTATGACTTCGGTCTGTCTTCGTTTGGAACTAACCTATATATTTTGGTGGATAAAACTATGGAGGTTGTTTCATCAAGACAGTTGTGACTTCAGTTTGTCTTCATTTGGAACTAATCCATAGATTTTGGTGAGGAAATAAGGGTGGCATATCAAGGAGAGGTGTACCATGGGATAAAGGTGGCATATCAAGGAGAGGTGTGTACCTTCGGTCATAAGGGTGGCATATCAAGGAGAGGTTTACCTTCGGTTATAAGGGTGGCATATAGAGGAGAGGTGTACCTCTGGACATAAGGGTTGCAACAGTTTTTGAGTTCCTACTTCGTTGTGATTTGAGAACTCAGGGATGTTGCTCTTATTAGAAATGATAGTATTGATATTATTGAGAAGGGGAAAACTTGCCTTATTGTCAATGGTTTTGGATAAATTACGCATTTAGAACAAAGTATTGATTTCTGAGGAACCAAAGAGGCTCTTGTTGTTGTTTGAAAGGAACCAGAGGGCCTCTGGTTGATCCTCATAATAGAACCAGAAGGTTCTGGATGATAATTTGATATTGATACAAGTCTCTTTACTAAATCTTTTATTTAAACTAGGGGCTCTCTATCTATTAGATAGGAGCTCTGTGTCAAAGTTATGTTTTAAAAAGATGTTCATAAGATTTTATACTCTTATTTTAACTTAGAGGTGAAGGACAAACCAGAGGGGCTCTAGTTGGTCTATGCATTGAACCAGAAGGCCTCTGGTTGGTCATGAGTTTTGAGTCGGAAGCTGCGGTTAGTAGAACAAGAGGCTCTGGTTGTACTTGATCCTTTTTATCGTACACTTTCATACTTAGGAAAACTATTTTTTCTATTCTTAGTGTTCAATTTAGTATAATTATAAAGATTAACTTGAGAGGGGCTCTAGTTGGTATAACTAGAAGCTCTGGTAGAGGAACCAGAGGAGCTCTGGTCCTACTATCCCATAAAAATGTTTTCTAAGTTTGGTTATTGGAACCAGAGAACATATAGACTAAAACAAATTATGGATATATGTTCCATTATTTAACACCCCATACCACACATTGCATGTAACACATACTTCAATTATAAGAAATACATGTTTATACACCATTTAGGTCCCAAAGTATAAGAATCTACCATACATAATACATGGTACAAAAATGCAAAATACACTTCTTGTACTAAACATCATTCTTCTACCAAAAACTATATACATCATGGGCCAATCTTCATACAGACATGCATAACAGAAAATATCACATTTTCCCCTTCCCTTTATCGTCAGCTCCTACTACAATACTGTGAAGTCCAAAAATCATACAATCATCATACGATCTTCAAGAAGTATGATGAATTGAATAGTAGAAAGAATATCTTCAAAGAATGATTTGATTGAGAGAGAGAAAATTACAGCTGAAATTCTTGATTACAATTTGCTAATCACTTGCTAATGACAATTACAAGGAAAATACTATTTATACTAGAAAATAGTAAAACTACACTATTACAAAGTAAAACTATTCTAAGGAGAAACTTGAATACAACTTTAACGCTCTAACTCAAACCCAACATTCTCCCCCTTTGGATTCAAGTTTGGACTCTTGTGAATTTCGTCTTTCGCAGTCCAAGTATTTTCTACAATCTTCTCAGAGCATTCCTATATTGGATCTTCTCCTCGAGCAAATTTATCGCGTTGACCAGCAAATATCTTTCCTTGGAGCTCATCCGTTCTGATTCAGCAGCTTTATCGTTCATCACCCTTTTTAAGTCAAGTGCCCTTCTCACTAATTTTATCGTGCCATCAGAATATTTATTCAGCTTGCTAAATCTCATGAATTTCTTAACTTGAAGTTGAGMRAAGTAGATGACCCCGAACTCTGGACTTTCAAGAACCATATAGACTGGATAGCCTTCAATATCTTCTAGTTCTTGGTTTGGTCTTTTAAGATTGATGATTCGTTGATTGTCTTCAATACCCATTTGCACATCAATGACCATCGCTAGTTTTACATGACAGCGCATAAATCTCTTGATAGCTTCAAGAGCAATCAATTCTCCTTCCTTTCTCATCGTCATGTTTTTGAGTTCAAAGTACATATATTCGAGGTCATCCAAATATAAGTTTGAAAAGTCTGCTTCGCTGAACCTCCAAATCTGACCATCCTGCCTTGTTACTGTGAAAACAGGATACCAGATTCTTAACAACTTCTGAGCATCAATTTGTTTAATCGTTACAATCCGATGCTTTGTACGCACTTCACTTATCGGTAGGCACTTGGCTTTCAAAAGATGTCGGTATTCAATACGATATTCTTTTGTCTGCTTATGAATACCCAGAACTTTGTCGCCGCATAGAACTTTTCTGTGACGGATGAAGATTCCAAAGTAGATATCTTCTAGATATGGCTCTCGGATCCTTGCACGATCATATCCAGGAAAATTTGCTCTAATATGGAATGGCACATAATCTCTGGTGAAGATTTCAGTTGGATCAACTTGTTCTCTTTGAGCAGGTAAAACTGCAGTGGAAGATTCTGGAACAGACTGACGTTCTTCTTGAACAGGATAGACTGGATCTTCATCGTCTATATCAGCTTCAAAGTCAAAATAGATCCCAGTCGACTCATCAATGTTGTCAATGTCTTCTCCAAAATCTTGCTCTCCACCCAGAGTAGTAGAGAACACCTCGTTGAATCCTACGTTGGCAGACAAGTCCGATAACATCATTGTTCCTACCGTGGAGTCCGCCGACTTTTCAACCATTGGCTCGATCGTCGGACTTGTCTCCATATCTTCATCTTCAATTTCAATGGCCTCAATTGTTCTTTCCCGAACTGATTTCGGGGCAAAAGCTTCAGCAGTAACGTCTTGAGTTGATGGCTCCTCACCAACCCTTGCACCTTGCTTAGATGTCTCGGCCAATCTCTGTCTCTTTATCTCCCCCTCATGACTATCTGGATCATCCTGATCATCATGCCTTCGTTTGAGAGATATGGCCTGAGACATGCAAGTTTCTTCTAAGGTAGATACCCGTTCAGCTAGAGCATCCATTGAACTTTTTAGATCTTAGGTATTAGATGTGATTAACTTGCTAACTTTAGAAAAGCTGGAAGTAACCACATCTTGAAAAGCCAAAAACTCTGAGGCTCTAACAAAAGGGTTTATGTCTAATTGTTGTCGTAAGAGACCGACCAAATCTGCATCCTCAACATCTGGATTTTGAGATGCCATCAATTTTGCATATAATAACGACTTCAGTTCATCCACCGATTGATCTGGTACTGACGATTCAGGAACATGTAGTGGTGATGGCACAGATGGTGGCTCTTCTTCTACAACTTCCTTCCCTTTCAAAAGTCTTTTAAGACTGGCCATTTGAGCATCCAAATTATCTTGAACAGCCTTTAGGGCACCGTCCAGGTATTCCCTTGACACGAAGTCAGGTAAACTCACTCCTGGTTCACATAGAATACCAGTTGTAACAACAGTTGAATAAACTGTTGTGCCTACGTTCAATGTTGGCGTAATGTTAGCATTGGTAGGACTTCCAACCTGTCCTTGTGGAATGTCAAAAGACACCACTCTGCTCGTTCCAGCAAGTTCACTAATAACTGCACTTGGAGCAACAGATGCTCCTGACTCATGTGTACCTAAGTGTATCGGCTCTAGACTCGAGGTGCACAGAATCGAAGTCGTAGGCTGGGGCAGCGGCCTACTTATTTCAATAACTACATTCTCCAATTGAGAAGTAGTTAGCATATGAGCTCTATCCCCTTGTGAAAATGAAACAATTGGTTGTTGAGAACCAATTGCGTGGATGGGTTGGGTGTGCATTTGCATAGCTGGGCTAGCTATGTCTTGTTCAATACTAACATTCAACGAATGAATGTCAGTAGCAGATGTGGTTGCCCGGCTAAGTGTTTCAGCTTGGAAAGGAGCTTGATCTTCTTTTTCTGCTCCATTCTCACCCTCTCCATATTCTTTTTCTTCCATTTCTCTCAACCTCTCTTCATTTTCTACATTAACACCCTCATTTCCTCCATCATCAGGTATATCTTGAAGTATGCGATCATAATCATCACATTCTTTAACGTTGAATGACAAAGAATGCAAACTTGGACAAGGTTGTTGTGCTGAATATTCAAGAAATATGTCATCAATGTCATCAAGAATAGATGGATTGATCACGATCTTCTGCTCCATCATTATCATCATCTTGATCATCATCACCAGAATCTGCTAAATTATCAGATTCAGTAGCTTCCGAACTTGAGGAAGTTGAGGAAGTACTGACAGTTGGAGTACTTTGCTGATCAGACGCTCCCCCCGCCTGTTCACCCCTCTCAGATTCTTTTTCTCTCAACTCAGTTCCCTGTTCAGGTAACCCCTATTCCTGAACTCTCTTTTCTATTTCTAATTGCTCTCTCACATCTGAGGCATGGGGTGATACGTGGGCAAGTTCAACCGGTTCTGGTTGAACTATTGGATCTATCACTTGCCTATAATCTATTACGTACTGAGCGGTCTGATCAGCTAAGGCAATAAGTTCTGGTGGTACTGCATTATCGAATCCAAGTCTTCCACTTCAGTATGCTGTCGAATTCTGGTCATGGTGAATGTCAGCCCTTTTTCAGAATTGTATCTGGCCGGAATATCCTCGTTAGCATTCATCATAGCCTTGATAAACAGTTGTAGAAACCTCTGAAATGGCACAAAC
>NW_020202284.1:31527-32810 GCF_001531365.2 Cynara cardunculus var. scolymus
GAAAAGGGTTTCTGATGGGATAGGTTGGTTGGGCGGGTGAATAGGAATATTATCAGATCTGACGGAAGGAACATGAGATTCCTCGTCAGATTGATGTCGTTGTTCCGCCATTAACCTGTAAAAACAATCTAAAATATTAGAAACCATTTTATTCAAACAAAATATAACACACACAAAAAAAAAGTAAACTCTAAAAAAAATTAAAAAAATTAAAAAAAATTAGACATGAAAAAAAAAATTAAAACCTCAAAAACTAATACCAACACTTAGAGAAAAAAAAATGAAACAAGTTGACCGGATTAGAAGTCCGGACAACATACAAACATTCTAACACTTAGAAGAAAAAACAATTGTGACCGGATTAGAAATCCGGACAACAAAGCATTCACACACAAAAATTACTAAGTCTAAAAAATGAAAAGAAATTAAATCGGACAAACATCAACCGGATTAAGGTTGATCGGATTGAACTCCGATCACCTTATCCGGTGAAATATCCGTTCAACACACAAAAATTCACACACAGTAAAAATTTCAAAATAAAAATCAAAATACACACTAAATGATCAAAATACAAACAAAATGATCAAAATACACACAAAAAGAAATCGAAATACACAAAATACACAATCAAACCAAGATAAAATCGTTTTTATTTTTGTTTATCCTTTTATTATCCATTTTCAGATTCGATTATGAAGGTAATATGAATATTATGTCCAATCAGTCTAGAAGTTCAATATAAATCCACACGATCAAGGTATATGAATAAGAAATCAAATGATGTAGACCTTGATTAGCAAAGATGGAATAGTAGAATACATTGACAGAGTAGAACTTGAACAATGAACCAGAGTTGAGCGAAGACGACGATGAATAGTTAAAGGAGATAAAAAGTAAAAAGTAAAAAGTAAAAATGAGTCGACTATTTATAGTCAAAGTAAAAAACCGTTCAGATTCTAAATCGCTCAAAGCTTATCCGGATTAGAATAAATYGGTCAAGAGGTGTCCGATTTATGAGATGAAAAATATCTAAGTGTTAATCCGGACAATAAATCGTTCAAGGCATGTACGATTTAGAAGAATACCGGTCAAGACTTGTCCGGTTTAAGAATAAATCGCTCAAAGAAGAAAGATAAATCGCTCAAGTTAGGAATTAAACTGCTCAAAGATTGAACGATTTAAAGACTTGGAAAAAAAAATGAACTCAACAAGCGATTTAAGGAATACGGACAAATGAACTCATCGATTTATTAAACCGCTCAATCCCTTGCAAAGTATAT
>NW_020202284.1:34649-36238 GCF_001531365.2 Cynara cardunculus var. scolymus
TTCTTGCATTGCTAATATCCAATCCGGATCTGCTAAGGCTTCAGAAACCTTAGTCGACTAAATTTTACTCAAGAATGTGGAATACAGACACTCATTTGCAGTCGCAGACCGTGTATGAATAGGTGCTGATGGATCACCAATTACTTGATGTATTGGATGATMTCGGGTCCACTTCTTGCTATGAGGTAAGGAAGTATAAGAACTTTGGTCTGAATTTTGATCAATATAAGAACTTGGGGAGTTTATAGGAATAGGTTCAGGTGAAGGTTCAATATTTGGAACTAGGATAGGTTGAATATCTGATTGAGGTGGATTATAGTCAACTGGTTCAACCAATACCTCTTGCCTTTCAGAAGTTTCACCCTCTTCACACTGAACGGGATTGATTGGATTCTCCATTTCTATTTCTTCATCGACTTCTTCTGCTTCCTCTTCTGTTTCAGTTATGGGCACATTAGGAGATGGACCCGATAATTGTTGTTCAGTTAAATTTTCCCTGATCAAAACAATAGACTGATTAGGCTTATTATCAAAATATTCTTCATAAAAGTGTTCAAATAAGAAATCTAAATCAGCTTCATCAGAGTTAGAAGACTCAGGTTGATCAGCTTTCCGCGTAGTCTTAATTATAAGACCGGGTCCTGAACTGACTTTTTTTCAGAAGCCACATCAATTACTTCATCAAATGATACATTYACGCTTTCATTGATGATTTTGGTACTTTTGTTATAAACCCTGTATGCAGCTGATGTCTTTGAGTATCCAACAAAAACTGCTTCATCAGCTTTAGCAGCGAACTTTCTTCTGTCCTCTTTATCATTTAAAATGAAGCATCTACATCCAAAAACTCGAAAGAAATTGATGTTAGGTATTCTTTTATTTATAATCTCATACGGAGTTTTACCAAACCTTTTGTTTAAGAGTAAGCGGTTTTGAGTAAAACAAGCAGTCGCTACTGCTTCAGCCTATAAGAATAAAGGAAGACTTGAACAAGTAAGCAATGTCCGTGACGCTTCCACCAACATTCTGTTCTTTCTTTCAACAACACCATTCTGATTTGGTGTCCAGGCTGCCGATAATGTATGAGAAATACCAATGGATTCAAGATATGAACCGAGTGTGTTGTTCTTGAATTCAGTTCCGTTGTCTGTTTTGATTTTCTGAACTTGAAGTTGCAGATTATTTTGAACTRTCTTCAAGAAGGAAATAATTGTCTCGGCTGCTTCATCCTTTGACCGCAGAAAATGAATCCATGTATATCTGAAATAGTCATCGACTATGACCAGCACATACTTTTTACCATTGATGCTTTGAATTCTCATAGGACCGCAGAGATCCATATGAAGAAGATGTAGAGGACGATCAATATTAAAATTTGTCTTTAGCTTATGAGAAGTTTCCTTCAGTTTACTCATTTCACATGCACCGCATACATGATCTTTATGAAACTTCAGTTCTGGAATTCCTTTGACCAAGTTGTCACAAACGAACTTGTTTAGATTCTTGAAATTCAGATGTGAAAGACGTCGATGCCATAACAGATTTTCTTTCAATGAGGCCTTGGAAATCAAGCAGACATCAGTATCCAC
>NW_020202285.1:0-1280 GCF_001531365.2 Cynara cardunculus var. scolymus
GATAGATTGGAGAGAGAGAATTACTTTGCTGTCAAATCACCTTTTCTCTGATTAATGAAATTATCAATGTGTAATTACAATTACAAAGGAAATACTATTTATACTAAGGAAAATAAAGCTAAACTAATTACAATAAAGCTAAGTAAATGGAGAAACTTGAATACAACATTTTAGCACTAATCTTGAACCCAACAGTAATGATCAGAACCCAGTTATCACACTTCCCACCATTCAATGGCTTCAATCTTGAGTGGATCCACTTGAATGCCTTCTTTCGAAATGATATGACCCAAGAACTGAACTTCTCGTAGCCAAAATTCACACTTTGACATTTTGGCATACAGTCTTTCTTGTTTCAGCAGTTCTAAGAGTAATCTCAAATGATGAGCATGCTCTTCTTCTGACCGAGAATATATCAGAATATCATCAATGAAGACAATCACAAATTTATCAAGATAGGGATGACACACCCTATTCATCATTTCCATAAAAGCTGCAGGCGCATTTGTGAGTCCAAATGGCATAACCAGAAATTCGTAATGACCATAACATGTACGGAATGCTGTTTTCGACACATCTTCATTCCGAATCTTCAACTGGTGATTACCGGACCGTAAATCAATTTTTGAAAAATAAGTAGCCCTAACCAATTGATTAAACAAATCATCAATTCTTGGGAGAGGATACTTATTTTTGATTGTCAATTTATTCAGTTCCCGGTAATCAATGAACATTTCATTGATTGGCACACCCCGCTAAAGTGGAAACACGAGATGTAACAGGTAAGCGAGTCACAGCAACAATTAATAAATAACACCTTTCAATTTTTACAAAATAAAACAAGTTCAATATCATAACCAAATTTTGATAAATACTTCTTTTACAAAAACTTCCATTGCGAACTTAATCGGTTTTGCCACAAGTATGCTCCCAAAGTACTTCATTTCTTACTTGTTACCTGAAAAATATGGAAAATAAAACGAGTCAACTACAAAGAGTTGGTGAGCTCACGGGTTTTCACATGCATAAAACATTTTAATGCATAAACCAATTATTTGCAAACTTATGCGTAATCTTTTGCACTTAATAAATGTAAATCTACCACGATGTACAAACTTGAGACGCTACTGAGCCTTACCTGACCAACGTGCCCCATTATTTTACGAACGACCATAAGTAGCCCGTACACATACTTAGGTCCCATAGTTCGTAGTAGTACTAATTCAGCGGTGGTCCAAATTCCACATGATTAGACCAAGAAACCATAGGTAATGTGCACC
>NW_020202285.1:1660-33899 GCF_001531365.2 Cynara cardunculus var. scolymus
ATGGTTTCAAACAAAGCTTGACTAAACAGTTCTTTAATCCAATGGTTTAAATAAATAAACATGCATAGTTTGCTTAATCTCATGTTTTTCCCCCAATAAAAATAAACAAAGCATTAAAAGTGGGGCCGTGAGAACTCATGGGTTTAAAGGTGAATATCCAAGAAGATGATGTCTGTAGCTTTCAACGTCCGCCCTAACTTCCTAAATAGACCAACATCCAGAATTTAGATCACTTATGGGTCCTTGACAAAGATAAAGTTAAGTTGTATCCCATGCAATGCCATCGGGTTTTTATAAATTAAAGTTGACATTTTTATTATTTCTTCTAAAAATAGTCCAAAAATTATATATTAAAAGAAATCGAAATCATTTACTCAAAAACTGATTTTTGGACAGATTATACATTATGTTCCAAATATTTTTGGGTTTTACCAATCACTAAAAGTAGGAACCTTCCAAAAGTCATTTTTATGTCCACTTTTTACATCATTCCAAATCATGAGCTAAGCCGACTTTTTCCAAATACCAAGAAATTTGAGTGGGTTTATATCTCTCATTAATACCCTACAATCTGGAGTTACACAACCCCCCAAACAGATTGCACATTCTCGAGTAACAGTCTTTTGGGGTCTAAACTCATCATTTTTCAAGAATCTTAACACCATTTTCAAGTTAACAAAATAAGTATAATCTCCAGAAAGAATATTTCCCGATTCTATTGAGTTTTTGAGGAAGATAGGATAGATTAAAGATGCATGCAACCCTATCATAATCCGAAATATGCCTTTCATGAATAAACTCTGCATGCAAAAGATTTTTCCCTACTTTAGTAAAGATCTGAGAACATGGATCAATGATTATCGTCCATTTGAATACATTTTCATGTCTTTGACGCATAATCTCCCCCCTCTTACTTTCCAGAAATTTGAGTTGCAATATCGAGATGTAGGAGAAGAAGGATGAAGACTTTTATTGTTTTGCAAAGGTGTGGTAACTAGTATCATACCTTTTTCTTAGTTTCTTGAGGATCTTCAAGATTGACAGAATTCCTAAAGCTTGTTTGATAATGGAATCGGCTGGAGGGTGGTTGATTTTAGAGAGATATGAAAAGTTTTAAGCTGTTGATAATTGGAAAATGAGAGTTTTTCAAAGGGAGTGGGGTATTTATATGAGGATTTTAAAGAAGGTAATGGGCTGGCCCTACAAGGCCCAAACCCAATAAAACTTTTTATTTTTCAAAATAAGAATAAACCCACTATATAATTTACCCAAACATAAATAGAATGACACTATTAATTTCCAAAATCCATCTTTTAATAAATTATGTGGACATTCAAATGGGACTTTTGTATTTTTATTTAAAAGTTTATAATATCAACTTTATTTTATTTGGAGAATTACTAAAATATTTGGCATTACACAAGTTAACTTTATCGGTTACCGGTCAAGGTGTGATCTTCCAAATTAAACTTGGGAACTAAGTCAGATGAACTCTAACCACCATGACTAGATCCTAGTAAATTTATAATTCTAAATATAGGATCTATAATAAAGTGTTAAACTGAAACTCAGAAATGACAGAATGTCACAGTCTCCCCATGTCAGAAAAATTTCGTCCCGAAATTTATTCATCAATCCAGATCATGACTCGCTTGAGAACAAGTGGGGATACTTGCTTTTCATGAAATCTTCTCTTTCTCACGTGTACTCTGGTCCATGCCTTGAAGTCCAACGAACTTTTACAATTGGAATCTTGCTACGCCTCAATTGCTTGACTTTATGGTCGAGGATTTGAATCGACTCTTCAATGAAGCGTAACCGTTCATTAATATGAACTAGTTGTATACCCGCGCAATGCGGCGGGATGCAAAAAGTTCATTAAGATTTATTTATTTCGAAATATCAATTTTTTGCTTAAGATGTCATAAAGCCACAAACAAACAATGGTTCTCGTAATTTTTTTCTTACATTTGTATGTAAGTTAGATTCAAATATCTATCGATCCAAAACATTAATTCTCATATTTTTTTCAATCATCCGTAAAATACAAATCATTTAAATGAATTGTGTAGAAATACAAACCCACTTGTTAGTACAATTATGGGTGCAATGAATAAGATTATGAGCGACCATACAGTCTCGTTGAACGACAAATCTTCTCGCTAATACTTTTTTGGGTTATTCCTACTCCCAAGTCAAATTTGTTTCCAAAATGATTAAAAAGTATACAGAAAAATGCATCCATCCAAAATATTATTCAAAGATACAATGTTATCATGCCACAAACAATTTAAATAATGTCAATGCAAGAAACAATTACTTGCACATGATTCTAAAAAACTAAATACAAGGATAATTGAACGGGATACGGTATAACTAATCAAAGTTCTCAACATAGTGTCATTATCATCTTCCTTATACATCACTTAAGAAAGAAGGATAAGTGAGTCATTCCAACCAAACATTTTTTACGAAAATAAAGGAGATCAATGAACTTAAAAATGAGACAGGCAAAACTGCGATCTTGACCTCGCATATTTCTTGTAGATCCATGTTTTTTTTTTTGTGATTTAAAGGCCGTTTACCTAAAAGCTTTCCTGGTAAGCGCTTATCGTTAGGAGTCAATACTATAATTTATTTTACCGGGTAAAATTATAGGGCTATCAAAACGTATTTATGCAACAATTTACCTGATAAACGCTTACCCGGGTAAAAGTCGTCACCCTTACCGGGTAAGACTATCCATTCTTATCATCGCTAACTAAGAGAGCTTACTAATCATTGTTCATTTAACCAGGAAGCTTTAAATAACTCCAAAGAAGAGTTTCATGGTCACTGGAAATCATGCAAGAGACTTATGCTTATAAAATACATAGTGCAGAACTGCAGATGATATAAAAAGTTATCACTTACATGTTTCTTCAAAAGCACAGGCAGTACACGAAGCTGGTAGTGCCTCACGTTACACTTTCTAGGCACACGCATATTATAAGGAGTCCAAATCTTGCCTCCCTTGCGGGGCAGTTCTTTTATGATTTTTACATCTCTTGACAGATGTGATATAAACCAGTCAACATCAAATATCTCCGAAAAAGTACTGTAGAAGAGAAGGTACCGTTAGCTATAACAGACTTTCTGGCCAAAATTTGTTATAATCCCACTCATGTACATTGTATGTGCAAGCATTTCTCTATGACTAACCTAGCATCCTTCCAAAAAGACTTTTGATCCAGCTTTGGAACAACAAGAGTAGCATTCAGAATTCGTGCAGCAACAACAGCATCTGTAATCTGTGAAAACAGGTGTCATCGAACAGCTAGTAAAATAAATCATTTACTGGTGAATATCAAAAAGAACTTTTATAAATCAGGACTTACCCCAGTTYTCTGTTGGTTTTAACCCCCACYGGTGGCTATCAGCAAGTATCGATTGGGATATGTGACTGTTTCTACTTCTGTGATTCAATAAAACATCCAAATTTAACCCAAATATTTAAAAAAACTACAAGAACTCCCCTGTCTTAYTGAGATYATTTCATTAATCACTTACTTGGAAACTTACCATCTTACTCCCACCACTGATCTAGATCCCAAACCATAAACAAATTACATCCAAATTAGGTTATATAACAAACTCAGATCCAATCAAGACTCAAAAATCACACCACGCACAATCCAAGCTTCTAATTCAAACAACAAAACATCAACTTCTGTAGCGAAAAAACCTAACCGGAACTTTAAACAGCGAAGTAACTCGAGGTGAATCATCACCAACGCCATTATCATCGAACTGAAAAAGAAAAGAAAAAAAAACCATCAATACAAGTTCAACGATTCGCAAACTGAACACATTCTTACAAACACATATTAAACAAATACATGAAGTAAGCAAGTATACGTTATGTAGGAATCAATTACCGGTGTCCGTCGTACAAGGTGATGGATATGGTCAGGTGAAGGTGCAAGCAGAGAGATTAAACCGTAAAGGATAAAGAAGAACATCAAAATTGATTGTTTGAAATCGATAAAACCTTTACCTCGGTTAAGGTCTTGAAATGTTGCAAGTTGATAAATGCTCAAAACTAAACCAAACCCAATATTACCAGATCAATATCACTTGTGAGAAATCATCCAAAGGAAACCAAATAAAATGGAATTAAACCCTAAATCAGCTCTCATCAACATGAAGCCACAAAACATTATACATGAATCGAGAGAGTATGAAATTGGAGGTTTGAATCGAGAGTAGCCAGACCTAAGACCTTGTAATCGAGCGTGTTAGAGACTTCAATCGTCGTCTTGGAGGCCTCAATCATCGTCTTGGAAACCTGCAATCGATCATGTGAGGGTCGGTTGTCAAACCGAGCGTGAAGGGTTTATGCATAATGTGGTGGTACATTAGGTTCTTAAAGTTGAAATCGTCGCTTTGGGAAGGAAGCGATGAGCGTGCTTGAATCATCTTGGAGGCCTCGATCATCGTCTTGGAAACCTGCAATCGAGCATGTGAGCGTGCGATAGAGAGAACCGGAGGTTGGGCAGAGTTGTGTTGGGAAGAGGAGAGCGTGCGATAGGAGAGCGTGCGATAGGAGAGCGTGGGAACCGGCTGTGCAAAGAAGTTGTACTTAAAGGGTAGTTGTACATTTTTATGCATAAAGAAGTTGTACATTTTTAAGACTTTAAGAGTTAATGCATAAAAAGATAGTATCTTATGCATCAAATCTTGTTTTTAAGACTTTTACCAAATCTAATTTATAAAGTAGTATAGATAAGTTAGATAGAAGATTAGAAGATAAGTTAGATATAGATATAGATATATATATATATATATTGGTGAATGGCGATGGATGAAAAGTTTGAAAGATAAAAAAAATAATAATGAGAGGGTCACGTGAAAGGGTTCAAACAGAAAGCTGACAACAGCCAAAAAGCAGCTTAAATAATCTCTCATTTTCGTGCTTTGTTTTTGTGATGAATTTATAAGGGCAAAAATACATCACATGCTCAAGATCCTCCTCCTCACCCACATATATTATCATTAACAGTTCATCATTCACTATAAAATAAATTTAAATTCAACACATACCCAATTCAAAAAATTTAAATTTTAAAGATATTTGTATTACTACACAAAATCCCAAGTGGTTTCAACTATAGATTCTGCATGCTGACTCAAGCTCTTGTGCAACCACTTCGAGAAAACCCTAGTTGTGATCGTCCGATGTCGAATTCAAACAAAAACCCCTGTTGCATTACGTTTTCGATCACGGAAAATCCACCCGACGATGTCACTGGCTGCAATGCTAAGCATTTTACGTTTTCCGATGTGTCAATGAAGTAGTTTCCGACCGGCAGAGAAAACACCGAGTTGCCAACCAGTTTGAAACTCAGTTTGGGTAGACTCGGTCTCCGAATGCCTGACACGTTGAAACAAAGATCAAAATCTATCCTAAACCCAAAAACGCAAAAGCGCAAAAGCAAAACCCAAAAATAAAACTCAAACAGAGGGAGAGTGAAAACCCAAAAGCAAAACCTAAAAACAAAACTCAAACAAGGAAATTTTTTCATACCTGAAAGCGATTGAGGAACGATTGGAGAGCGACGATTGAAGGCGATTGTGAAGGCGATCGAACGATTCGGCATACAAAATCTATCCTAAACCCAAAAACGCAAAAGCAAAAACCAAAAATAAAACTCAAACAGAGGGAGAGTGAAAACCCAAAAGCAAAATCTAAAAACAAAACTCAAACAAGGGAATTTTTTCATACCTGAAAGCGATTGAGGAACGATTAGAGAGCCACGATTGAAGGCAATTGTGAAGGCGATTTTGAGAAGGACGATAAGACGACTCTTATAGGAACCATCTTGGAGAGTGAATCGGTGCTCTTGGGGGGATGCGTGTGTGTGCCTTGGGAGAGGGGAGGCTGCCTTGGGGAGGGGGAGGGAATATATTGGGAAGGGAATGCATGTGGAGGATTATTTCAAGGCGTGTAAGCGTGTAATGATGTTTTGGGTAAGGGTATCTTAAAGGGTTTTTGGGTAAGGGTATTTTGGGTATTAAAAAGTTAAGACTTTAAGACTTTGAGGAAATTTGTTTAATAAGGTAGTATAGTTGTCTTACAATGGTAGAACCAATGTTTCGTTGGTTAAACATTTCTTAAGGTTTGATACATGAAATGTATCATGGATGGCACTAAGCTCTGGGGGTAAGCTTAGTTTGTATGCAACCTGTCCTACTCTTTCGAGTATTTCAAATGGGCCAACATACATTGGGCTAAGTTTTCCTTTCTTTCTGAAGCGTACAATCCCTTTCCATGGAGATACTTTTAAGAGGACTTTTTCACCCACTTGAAATTCCAAGGGTTTCCTTCGGTTATCAGCGTAGCTCTTCTGACGATCTCTCGCAGCTTTAAGCCTTTCTTGGATGATCGAGATTTTGTCAGTTGTCTCCTGGATAATGTCAGGCCTAGTCAGCTGTCTGTCACCAATTTCCAACCAGCTGAGTGGGGATCTACACTTACACCTATACAAGGCTTCATATGGTGTGCATTGGATACTGGTGTGATAGCCATTGTTGTAGGACAATTCAACCAATGGCAGATGAGTATCCCAATTGCCTCCAAAGTCTACCACACAGGTTTGTAACATATCCTCTAGCGTTTGGATTGTCTTTTCCGTTTCCCCATCCGTTTGAGGATGATAGGAAGTGCTCAAGTCCAGCCTCGTGCCTAGTGCCTTTTGAACTGCTTGCCATAATCGTGAAGTAAAACGACTATCTCTGTCTGATATAATAGAAATAGGTACCCCATGTCGCGATACGATTTCATTGATATATAACTGTGCAAGCCTTTCCATACTAAAGTCTTCTCGAACAGGTAAAAAGTGCACGGATTTCGTAAGTCGATCCACTATGACCCAAATTGAGTCATATCATTTCCTAGTTCTAGGTAACTTTGTAACAAAATCCATTGATACCTGATCCCACTTCCATTGGGGAATCTCTGGTTGCTGAAGAAGACCAGACGGTTTCTGATATTCAGCTTTTACCCTTGCGCAGGTTAAACATCGACTTACGTACAAAGCAACGTCCTTTTTCATTCCTGGCCACCAGTAATATTCTCTTAGCCCTTTGTACATCTTATCGGATCCTGGATGAATAGAGTATCTAGAGACCGTCGTTTCTTGGTATCCAAACTCTATTTCTGAAGTAACGCACCCCATCTTCTCGAGTTTCGAATTCTTTCTCTAGGTGGTGCAGGGTGTTGTTCTTCAGATTCTCCGATTTCAACGCCTCTTCTTGAGCTTTAAGAACTTGTGTTTTTAGGTTTGTTTGAACCAACATTCCCATGGCTCGTGCCCTTAACGGTTTCACCCTTTCTTTCCGGCTTAAGGCGTCTGCTACCACATTAGCTTTCCTCGGGTGATACTTTATTTCACGATCATAATCGTTGAAAAGTTCGACCCACCTCCGTTGCCTCATGTTCAGCATCTTTTGATCTAGTATATGTTGAAGGCTTTTATGATAAGTGAAAATGATGTATTTGGTGCCATAAAGATAGTGCCTCCAAATCTTAAGTGCAAATACTACTGCCCCCAATTCGAGGTCATGTGTAGTATAATTCTTCTCGTGCACTTTCAGTTGCCTTGAGGCATATGCAATGACCTTGTATTTTTGCATTAGCACGCATCCTAAGCCTTGATGCGATGCATCATAATAGACCACAAAGTTTTCCGAACCCTCTAGTAAGGATAAAATAGGTGCATTGCATAGCTTCTGCTTAAGAGTCTCAAACGCTTCTTCTTGTTTCTCATCCCAGACAAATTTCTTGTCCTTCTGGGTTAAGGCTGTGAGTGGTTGTGTGATTTTTGAAAAGTTCGCGATAAATCGCCGATAATAGCCTGCCAAGCCAAGGAATTGATGGATTTCCGTCGAGGTTCTTGGGGCTTCCCATTTCTTAATGGCCTCAATCTTGGTAGGATCTACCTGAATCCCTTTTTCATTGACTATATGACCAAGAAATTGTACTTCGGGAATCCAGAATTCGTATTTGGAAAATTTTGCGTACAATTTCTGTTTTCGGAGTAGCTCCAATATTATCCTCAGATGTTGCTCATGGTCCTCCTTGCTTCGTGAATAAATTAATATATCGTCTATGAAAACGATTACAAATTTATCCAGGTACGGTCTACAAACTCTATTCATTAGGTCCATAAAGATAGCAGGTGCATTGGTTAGCCCGAATGGCGTAACTAGAAATTCGTAATGACCATAACGAGTTCTGAAGGTTGTTTTGGGAATGTCCCCTTCCCGAACTCTCACTTGGTGGTATCTAGACCATAGGTCAATCTTGGAAAAATATACCGCTCCTTGGAGTTGATCAAACAGATCATCGATTCTAGGAATAGGGTATCTGTTCTTGATGGTCAACTTATTAAGTTCCCTATAATCAATGCACATTCGCATTGACCCATCTTTATTTTTAACGAACAGAACTGGTGCACCCCATGGTGAGTAACTCGGTCTTATAAATCCCCTATCTAATAACTCTTGGAGTTGATTTGACATTTCTTGCATCTCCGATGGTGCCAAGCGATATGGTGCCTTTGCCACTGGGGCAGCTCCAAGAATTAAGTCGATACCGAATTCGACTTGTCTTTGTGCGGGTCGTCCTGGTAAATCCTTAGGAAATACGTCAAAAAACTCCCAAACTACAGGGAAATTCTCAATACTTTTCTCCTTGACCTTCCCATCAATCACATGTGCCAGAAATGTAGCGCAATTCTTCTTCAAGTACTTTCGTATCTTCATGTAGGATACTATCTTAATTTTTTGATCTGACTTGTTTCCTTGAATCACAATTGGGTCATTTCCATCTTGAGGAATCCGGATAGTCTTCTCTGAACAGACAATCTCAGCTTGATTTTTGGATAGCCAATCCATACTAATAACTATGTCAAAACTTCTTAGTTCAATCGGTATAAGGTCTATGCTGAAATCCTTATTGGCAAAACTTAGAGTGCAATCCTTAATTATGTCTTTAGCCTTAATTTCTTGGCCATTAGCAAACTCAATTACGTAAGCTTCTTCCAACCTTTGGGGCCTTAAGTTAATCTTAGGCTTAAAATCTAGTGATACAAAACTCCTATCCGCCCCTGAATCAAATAAAACTGATGCAAATTCATTATTCAAAAGGAACGTACCTGAAACCACATTGGGATCATATCTGGCTTCTTTGGCTCCAATCTCAAACGTTTTGCCTCGTGCCTGACCTTCAGGGTTTCCTTGACTGGTTGGTCAGGCTTGGTTTGCATTTGCTCCTTGTTTCCTCCTTGGGCATACATTCCTCATATGATCTGGGCTCCCACAATCGAAGCATAATCGTCTTCGACAGTCCTTTGCTGTATGACCCCCTAGGTGGCATCTTTGACAAATGATGCAATTCCCCCAGTGTGGATATTTGCATCTATTACACTTAGTTGTGCCTCCTTGATTTACTGCCTGAGTTTGTGCCCCAAAATTTCCTAGCACTCTCCTATTCTTGTCATATTTTCCCCCAGACCTTCGATTCCCCTGCTCCTCTATTTTTCTTTTTCCCTTGGCAAATTCTCCTGATCGAATCGCATTATTCGTAAGCTTAGTGGCAATGTCTATTGCCTCCTGAAGAGTCTTTGGATTTGCCGAGTTAATGTTTCCTCCGATCTCTGGGGACAAACCCCAAATATACCTCTCAATGCGGACTTCCTCCGGTGTCACTAAATGTGGTACTAGATTCGCTAACTCATGGAATCGGGCCGTATAAGCAGCTATATTTTCTCCTTTCATTTCATGATTCCATAACTCCATTTCTAACTTTTGGAGTTCACTTCTTGGGCAATATTCATCCTTGAGCATTTTCTTAAATTCGTTCCAAGAAAGCTGGTTAGCCGCTTCCCGACCCCTAGTTTGTACCAACGTATTCCACCAGGTAAGTGCCCTTCCTTGTAACAAACATGACGCATATTCTACTTTATTTCCTTCAGTACACTTACTAATGTGAAGAACTGATTCCATGTTCTCGAGCCATGATAGTAATCCTACTGCTCCTTCGGTTCCATGGAATTCTTTCGGGTTGCAAGATCTAAAAGATTTATATGTGCATTCCCTAGCCGCCCTCGGCTCTGGATTATTTGGATGGTTAGCATTCATGCCAGCAGCCACTTGACTGATTATGTTGGGGAGTGCGGCCAGAAGTTGCTCTGACACAAGTCGTGCAATCTCGGGATTTTCTCTCCTTGGCGGCATCTTTTTATGCCTAAGTCAGAAGGGAATTCGTCATTTTTATGGCAATAACAAGGATGATAGCTTCCAGTCATTTAAATGATGCCAAGAGTGTTCATCGCATAGATATTATTTAAGCATTTACATAATCAGAATAGATTAATCTTGTACACACCATGACTTGTCATAAATAAGCATTTCCCAAAAAGATATTATGCATTCAAAGATGGTTATAGTCACAAAACAGGATGGTGAGTTTCAATGCAAAAGAGCGGGCATTCTACCACTAAACCTTCTTCGAGAACAACATACATCCTATCATTATTCCCAAAATTAGCATCATCACTCCACTTACTACCAACCATCTGTACAACCTCCTTATTTCCCTCCTTGCTGTAGCGATGGCGTCCGTGTTCCCCAACATGCGCTGATGATGTGCTTCCATCACATCGGACAGGTTGTTTAGGATGTGGTGGTGGTATCCCAGCCGGGTCTGGTGCACTTGCGTATCGGATGCGATTCTCCTTAGCCATTCTCTTTCAGCCGGATTCATGCCTCGGGTGCGGGACGCAGGTACCCTAGTCACCACTTGAGTTATCCTGCTCCCCAATTGTGGTCGGGATGACTCTCCTCTTACTCTAACAGAGTCCTCAAATGTCACACGTTGCGGCAGTGGAATGCTCTTCCTCGGCGTGACTCTGATCCTTGAGCCATGATAGGTTTGTGGTGGAACATCGGGTGCTGGCTCCGATGGGGGTAAGAAGGATGCTTGTGGAGAGGCAGATGCTCCACTAGTCGCAGTGTCCTGTGCATATGGATCTATCTCTTGATTGAGGGTTAAGTTTCTTCTAGAGTGGCCAACCACGTAACCGGATTCATCAACTGAGTATTCACTAGGATCGGATGACGCCATAGTGATCTGCGACATTAATAATCTTAATTACTAATTACACCATCTATAAATACTTAGTGATATAACCATAGCTTCTAAACAAGGCCAAGGATGGTAATCAAACTAGACCCTCTAAATATAAAGTCTCTGGTTGTACTACCAGAGCCTCTGGTTCCATGACCAGAGCCTCTGGTTTCATGACCAGAGCTGCTGGTTTCATCTTATATAGAAAAGTATTAGATATCCCGTCCATCGGTTCGCTGATTCCACATTTAGACTAAGCAGATCAATGAAATTTTACTCCATCGATCGCTGGTTCTACATCCATACTTAGAGAAAGGATGGATTTCTCCTCCATCGATCCTCTGGTTTCTCATACATAACAGATCAATGGATCTCTGGTCCATCGACCTCTGGTTTCCTTCTCACTAGTGCTTCTGGTGCATTCATGAACACTTAACAAATTTAAGGAATTTCTATCCCATTGCCTCTGGTCCTTCTAACGAGAGCTTCTGATGCCACTAAAACACTTAGAAATTTTATGGAATTTCTATACCATTGCCTCTAGTCCTTCTAACCAGAGCTTCTGGTGCCACTTAAACACTTAATAATTTTATGGAATTTCTATTCCATTGCCTCTGGTCCTTCTAACCAGAGCTTCTGATCCAACATGGACACTTAACAAAATAAGGGTTTTTCTACCCATCGTCTCTGGCCGGTCTAGGGCAATGGATATTCATAGTGAGTATAACACATAAAATCATGCTTTTTCATAACAATTTCTTTACGAGAGCATATCTCTAGTACAACCAATTAAGTTCTTCTTATTATATGTAGGTTAAACACAAGTGATCAGGCTTTGTTTAATCGACATATAATAATGTGACCCGCTTTAAAATCATATGATTCCATATTACTTGAGAATTCCATTTTCAAAATTTTTGGTTATAGTCGATGGTTTTTAAGGAAAAACAGTGTTCTCTATAACTGAAGCTCTGATACCAAATCTGGCACACCCCGCTAAAGCGGAAACACGAGATGTAACAGGTAAGCGAGTCACAGCAACATTTAATAAATAACACCTTTCAATTTTTACAAAATAAAAACGAGTTTAATATCATAACCAAATTTTGATAAATAGTTCTTTTACAAAAACTTCCATTGTGAACTTAATCGGTTTTGCCACAAGTATGCTCCCAAAGTACTTCATTTCTTACTTGTTACCTGAAAAGCATGGAACATAAAACGAGTCAACTACAAAGAGTTGGTGAGCTCACGGGTTTTCATATGCATAAAACTTTTTAATGCATAAACCAATTATTTGCAAACTTATGCGTAATCTTTTGCACTTAATAAATGTAAATCTACCACGATGTACAAACCTGAGACGCTACTGAACCTTATTGTACAAACTTGAGACGCTACCACGATGTAAACCAATTATTTGGGTTTTACCAATCACTAAAAGTAGGAAACTTCCAAAAGTCATTTTTATGTCCACTTTTTACATCATTCCAAATCATGAGCTAAGCCGACTTTTTCCAAATACCAAGAAATTTGAGTGGGTTTAAATCTCTCATTAATACCCTACAATCTGGAGTTACACAGCCCCCAAAATAGATTGCACATTCTACGAGTAACAGTCTTTTGGGGTCTAAACTCATCATTTTTCAAGAATCTTAACGCCATTTTCAAGTTAACAAAACAAGTATAATCTCTAGAAAGAATATTTCCCGATTCTATTGAGTTTTTGAGGAAGATAGGATAGATTAAATATGCATGCAAGACCCTATCAAAATCCGAAATATGCCTTTCATGAATAAACTTTGCATGAAAAAGATTTTCCCCTACTTTAGTAAAGATATGAGAACATGGATCATTGATTATCGTCCATTTGAAGACATTTTCATGTCTTTGACGCATAATCTCCCCCCTCTTACTTTCCAGAAATTTGAGTTGCAAGATCGAGATGTAGGAGAAGAAGGATGAAGACTTTTATTGTCTTTCAAAAGTAAGTTAACTAGTATCATACTTTTTTCTTATTTTCTTGAGGATCTTCAAGATTGACAGAATTCCTAAAGCTTGCTTGATGATGGAATCGGCTGGAGGGTGGTTGATTTTAGAGAGATATGAAAAGTTTTAAGCTGTCGATAATTGAAAAATGAGAGTTTTTCAAAGGGAGTGGGGTATTTATATGAGGATTTTAAAGAAGGTAATGGGTTGGCCCCTCAAGGCCCAAACCCAAATAAACTTTTTATTTTTCAAAATAAGAATAAACTCACTATATAATTTACCCAAACATAAATAAAATGATACTATTAATTTCCAAACTCCATCTTTTAATAAATTATGTAGACATTCAAATGGGACTTTTGTATTTTTATTTAAAAGTTAATAATATCAACTTTATTTTATTTGGAGAATTACTAAAATATTTGGCATTACACAAGTTAACTTTATCGGTTACCTGTCAAGGTGTGATCTCCCAAATTAAACTTGGGAACTAAGTCAGATGAACTCTAACCACCATGACTAGATCCTAGTAAATTTATAATTCTAAATATAGGATCTATAATARAGTGCTAACCTGAAACTCAGAAATGACAGAATGTCACATTGATCCATCCTTCTTCTTCACGAATAACATCGGTGCACCCCACGGGGAAGTACTTGGTCTTATAAAACCTTTATCCAACAATTCTTTCAATTGAGACATTAACTCCTTTAACTCAGAAGGGGCTAATCTATATGGTGCTCGTGCAATGGGTGCTGCTCCAGGAAGTAATTCAATTTGAAATTCATTCGTTCGATTCAGAGGTAGACTTATCAAATCTTCTAGAATACCTCAGGAAATTTTCTTACGACTGGATATCTTCCATCATTCCCTTTTCTTTCTTCATATCTAAAACATATGCAAGAAAACTAACACATCCCTTCTGTACATACTTTTGAGCCTTTAAAATCGAGATAAGGCTAGAGTAATGATCTCGTCGATCCCCATAAATCACAACTTTTCCCTTTCCTGGTAAGTCTATATGAATCATCTTCTCATCACAGGCTATGTTAGCTTGGTTTTTAGCTAACCAATCCATGCCTATAAATATATCAAATTCCCTTAAAGGCAAAGGAAATAATTGTATAGGCACCTCACATCCTTCTATACTTATAAAACATCCATCTATTCTCTCCTTAACCGAAACTTCACTATCGTTTGTTGTTTCCACAATTAAATCCTCACTTAATGTTTTAGATTCTAATTATGCGTAGTTACCAAACGATGGTGATACAAAAGAACAATTTGTACTCGAGTCAAATAAAACTTTGGCACATACTGAATTAACAAAGAATGTACCTGTCACCACTTCAGGATGCTCTTCTGCCTCGCCACTCGTCATCTGAAAGGCTCTCCCTCTAGCATTTGACTATGCGTGTCTTATCCCTCCCCTACCACTTGGATTAACACGATTATCCGATTTCCCACGACCGGTTGGCACATAACCAGATCCTCGGCCCCAAGAATATCCAGATCCTCGACCTCCAGCAAAACCAGACCCTCGTCCCTTTGCTTGCAGACAATCAGCGTTTACATGTTGAGATGAATTACAAGTAAAACATATTCACGTCATTCGACAGTCTCGAGCTATATGCCCTGGTTCCTGACATTTAAAACATACTCACGACTATGTATTGCAATTTCTCTGATGTATTTTATGACATCGTGTGCATGCCCTATCAGCAAACCTTGAGACTGGTCGATTCAAATTTTCCATAAACCTCGGTCTACGAAAATCCATCATTATAGCTTCCTCCTTTATTTTCTCTCCAACCTTTTCTTGTGGTTGTCGGTTAATGTCTTGTTCCAATATTTCAGCAGCATCAACTGCTGCTTGAAATGTTGTCGGATTTCTGGATATCACATACTTCCGAAAACCCCATATATACTTTCTCACTTTACTGTTATTCGATGTGATATAGGCTTCAGCAAACCGAGATTGTTCCATGAAAACTTATGTATACTGGCAGACTGACATGTTTCCTTGTTCAGAACGAAGGAAATCATCTTCTAACTTTTGTACTACCGCTTCAGGACAATACTGCATTTTAAACTTGATCACAAATTCTTCTCACAACATGGTTTTCAAAATGTTTGAATCTGAACTTGACAGAACTTCTCACCAGTATAAAGCATTTGACCTCAATCGGGATACAACAAACTTAACTTTATCTTCTTCTGCGTTTTTACTAATCTGCAGACTCAGCTCAATTTCTTTAAGCCAACACATGGCTTTAATAGGGTCACGGTCACCAGAACACTTAGGAGGTTTACAGGCAAGAATCATTTTAATATCCCCTCCTTTCTGAACTTAGGACGAAGTAAGGGGTACAGATGTACCAGTTACCGGTGTACTAGCTCCAGATTCTTCCTGTTGTTCAGGATCCCTTAAAATTTATGGGTTATTTGGAACCGAACGTCCCAGCAAATTTACGAAACTCTCTTGGAATTTTGCAACTCAGCTACTAACATTTCCTGTGTAATAAATCCGGGATCAGGAACATTGTGTCCACCCCTTGCCCTTCCTCTTCCACGGCCAGACATTGAACTTTCTTGGGACGATAATTCCTGTTCTATATGAGTTTCTTGTCTAGTACCCCTACCTCTTCCTCGACCCCTGCTGCGACTTCACGTTTCTATTGTCTTTACATTTTTCGGGTCTTCACCTTGAGTCAAATTTCTTCTTCCCTGACCTCTTCCATAACCGGTAGAGGTTCTTTCCGATTGATTAGGATTATCTGCCATTTCTCAGTTGTACGTCTCTTTCTGTCACATTTAAACATATATGATTATTCACATAATCAAAACATAATAACACATTTATCCTCAAGTCTATCCATAACTCAAGATTATATCAGTCATATATAATCTATCTTCTCATAATAGGTTCATCTATAACATATTCTCATGTTCATAGTCCCAGTTAAACCTATTATCATAACTTCCACACCTCTAGTTTAAGTCTAAGTATTTCACAAATACCTAGATCCCTTAAACTAAGGCTATGATACCAACTGTAACAACCCACAATTTCCACATACTGATACCAAGGAATTATGTGCTTTCAAGGGCGAATTTGGGTACCATGTTTTAGGGATATTAGGAGTACTATACTAAATGAAAGCCATAAGTCTCGATACTCTATTCATGCAGGTACCAATAAGATGTACAGAGATTTGAAACCCTTTTATTGGTGGCCCGGACTGAAAAGGGACATAGCCAGATATGTGGAACAGTGTATAACATGTCTACAAGTTAAGATTGAGCATCAAAAGTCGTATGGAAATCTTCAATCTTTGGATATTCCTGTACGGAAATGGGATCACATTACAATGAATTTCGTCACGAAGTTACCTCGAACTCCAAAGGGGTATGACGCGATCAGGGTAATTGTTGATCGCCTATCTAAATCTACGCATTTTCTACCTATAAAAGGGAATTACTCTTTAGAAAAGTTGGCTCAGGTTATATCAAAGAAATTGTAACCAAACACAGAGTTCCACTATCTATTATCTCTGATAGAGATAGTCGTTTCACTTCAAAGTTCTAGGAAAGTTTGCAGAAAACTTTGGTGTCTGAAATCCGACTAAGTACAGCTTATCATCCGCAAACTGACGGACATAGTGAAAGGACTATCAAGACTTTCAAGGATATGTTGACAAGTTGTGTCATAGACTTTGGGGGATCATGGGAAGATCATTTGCCACTGATAGAATTTGCATACAATAATAGTTACCATTCCAACGTCCAAGTGGCACCGTATGAAGTATTGTATGGACGTAAATGCCGAACGCCATTATGTTGGAATGAGGTAGGTGAAAAGACAGTTAACGGGTCCTGAGATTGTTCAAGAGACTTCTGAAAAGATTGAACAGATCCATGAAAGAATTAGAGCAACACAAGATCGCTAGAAAAATTACGCTGATAATCGTCGAAAGCCGATTGAATTTTGTGTAGGTGATCCTATGATGTTGAAAGTCTCACCGTGGAAGGGTGTCATCAGATTTGGAAAGAAAGGTAAGCTCAGTCCAAGGTATATCGGGCCATTTAAAATTTGTAAACGAATTGGGCCAGTAGCGTATCAGTTAGAGCTACCAGAAGAACTTAGTCTGATTCACAACACTTTTCATGTATCAAACCTGGGGAAATGTTTAGTTGATCCAAGTCTAGCTGTACCGCTTCTAGAAGTTAAATTGGACAGTAAGCTGAACTTTGTGGAAACACCAGAAGCCGTAATTGACCGAAATATCAGGGTGTTGAGAAACAAAGAAATCAATTTGATTAAAGGACCAGAAGCAACTTGGGAATTGGAATCAAAAATGAAATCAGAGTACCCGTGGCTTTTTGATTAAAGGAATTCCGAGACGGAATTTTTTTGAGGGGTGGATAATGTGATACCTGGATCCTGGTTATCACCCGAGGTAATTAATACGTGATTATTTGTTATACGATTGTGTGAAAGCATGATAAATTGTTATATTTGATCAAGTGAGTATGTGAATTTTTATGCATATGAAATATATGCATAATATGCATGCATGAATGTGAGTATGCATGAGTAAATAAAAACATAAAATATGAGATACATGTATGTATAGGTGATGTTGTGCATGAATATCATGCATGAGTTATTTATGGTGTATGTATGCATGCATGAAAAGGGGCGGTTTAGTCGCCATACCCTTTTAGAAAGATATAAAAAGGGATGTTAAGCCTCCATTGCATTTTTCTTGCTATTTTGGGAAAAATTGTGCGATTTAGAAGAAGAGTATTGACCGGATTGTTTCTTGACTGGAATTCAAGTTACTTTTGAAGAGGTTGGTGTTCAAAAGAAATTCAAAGGTGAGTGGTTTACCATTTTATTTCAATTGTAAAGTAAATCCTTTGGTTTGATTAATATTTGTTTTGAAAACTTGTTTACCTGGCTTAGACTTAAAACAGACAAAACGTGAGCAGTTTAAGGTTAAATCGCTTGATGTGTTGACCGGTGTAGCCTTAAATCGGACACAAGGTCATGCGATTTAAGTGTTAGTGGAATTTGAATTTTATAAATCGTTCAAAGATATTGAACGGAGAAGTTGAATTACGACTAAGGGGTAACCAGTTTATTTAAATCGGACAAGGTTTAAGAGTTGATCGGATTAATAAACCAGACAATGACTTGTGTTATCCGGATTGGTAAATCGGACAAAATATATATGTGTTGACTGGATTAGTAAACCGGCCAAGGCTTGACCGGAGATGAAGTCCGGCCAAGTCTAGGTTGACCGGATTTGTTGTTGACTTGTACATGTTTGCATAAACCTCATTTTAATATTCCTTTAATAATAATGGGAATTTTGATAAAGAATGATTTTGAACTGATGATATTCCAGTAGAACACTTATGACTGCAGTCTGTTCTACTTGGAATTGTTTTGCGAAAAATATTTTGATGATGAAATAAGGGTGGCATATCAAAGAGAGATGTACCATGGGATAAGGGGGGCATATCAAGGAGAGGTGTACCTTTGGATATAAGGGTGGCATTTGTATGTGTGATGTATAATATAACTCTTACTATTATATCCTATAAAATTACTGTGATTTGGAATCTTTATTTCTTTATGATCCAAGGATTTAGAATCAAAGTTCTTATTGGAAATCATAGTCTGGATGTTATTGAGACGAAGATAACAGGTTTGGCCTGAAACTTTAAATACACTTTGTGTTAATTAATAAGGTTTAAAGTGGCATTATGGTAAACCTGTTTGAGTTTTAGATATGTTAATTTAAAGTTGAAAGATTGACTTGGAATTGAGAAGGTATTGGTAATATGAGGTTTTTGTTCGTATATTTGTTATTTATATGAACCATGGTTTTTAAATAAATGATTTGGTGATTTACACCCTACAATGACATAAAAATGGGAGCTCACTAGGCCTTTCGGTCTAACCCTCGTTTTGTGATTTTAAATATGTATTGCAGGAGGTGCAGATGATAAGGGAAATGGGAAAATGTGATAATTCCCTATGTGCATATTTGCTGGAAGATTTGACTATGCTATGTATAATTTTGTTAGAAGAATGTGGAATAGTACAAGAATTATATTTTGAATTTTTGGACCATGTATTATGTACTGGTAGATTATTGTACTAAGGGACCTATGTGGTGTACCAACATGTATTTCTTATATATGAAGTATATGTTACATGCAATATATGGTATGGGGTGTTACATTATCTAATATACACCAACTGATTTATTCAACAAGCTTTCATTCTTATTCAACTTGCCTCTACTCAAACTCTCTTTAACTATGTTTCTTGATACTTAAGAGGAATCTGGGTTCCTACACCAATAGTGTTGCTGCCAAGTAGAAGGCATTAGATGAAGAAAGAAAAGCCTTTGCATCTGAAAAGAAGAATACTACCAAAAAGGATGCAACAATTGCCAAAGAGCTTATTGAGAAAAAGAAATGGCTGGATATTGCTTCAGATAATGGTAAAGCCAATTTTGAGGAAGAAAGGAAAGAAATAGAAAAAGAAAGAAAAGACTTTGAGAAGATAAGAGCTGTTTTAGATGGTAAGTTCTCTAAAATTTCAAAGAAAGTGTCTGATTTAAAGACTGGCCTTATAACTGAGATAAATACGAGATATGAGCTTAAAAGGCAATTTAGTTACTAAGGAGAGAGATCAGCTATTAAAGAAAATAAAATAATTTTCTGAATGAAATACTGAAAGCTCAATTGTTTCTCAATCTATATGTAAAATCTTCTTGAACGACTGTTCCAATGTTAATGCTAACACTTATTCAAATAGCCCTAAATAAATTGTTTCAAAGAACAAGCCTTATAATACAAATCATTTTTACAAAGGTTATGTAATTGAATCAGATAATAAATTTTCAAAAGTGAAAAAGGTTTGGGTTAATATAATTGAATCTGAAAGTAAGACTTCTCATAAGTTTGTTGATAATAAGAAATCATTTGTTACTAAGACTGTTTTACCTTGTATTGTGAAGTCTACTAATCAATTAATCAGTCTTAGCAAGAGAACGATTTGTTGTTCAACATGTGAAACAAATGATTTCGTCAACAAGAAGAAGGCCAGCAGATGGTACAGAAATAGCTGGCATGGAAAAAGTTGTAACATCAATACCAGGTATGAGAACAACTGGTATGAGAATAGTCGATAGAAGAACAACAAATACAATAATGACTTGTATGATTCTTACTGCATATCTGATTTACCTATTAAGAGAACTAAAAAGAAACTATCTGATAAGAATAGGTGGTATGGAACTTATAACATTCCCCAATCCAGTACTAACAAAGTAGGTACCATGTCTGTGGGTACCAAAATCTACTAAATTTGTATTACAGGTGTGTCATATGTTATGCTGATTTCAAACATTTATTAATATGATACATTGATGTAGGGGGAGTGTGTGATCTACCAACATAGCTTCTGAACACCAAGTTCAGGACTTGGTCTTCAACACAGCTTCTAATGAATTTAGTTCAAAACCTAACCTAACTCAAAAAAAGCTTAATGTTTTATCTTTTATACTGCTTGAATGTGAAATCTATTTTCTAGGAGGAGTGTTGAAAAATGTTTTTGAATATGAATTCTGTATTTGAGGGGGAGTATTAAATTTTTTGTTTATCATGATCATATTTATAGGGGGGGCAAAATATTTGTATTTCATATATGATTTTATGATTAGATTTTAACTGATATATTTTTTACATGTATTTTTGGGAGATAAAGATTTGACAAAGACTTGTTCGATAAGGACCTTATCTAGACAAAGTGTTGTCCGGTGAAGGGATAATCTGGACATAACTATGTCCAATGAGGATCTTATCCGGACAATGCCTGTCCGATTAGATCCTATACAGATAAGGCTTTGCCGATGAAGAATGGATTGATAATGTTGATTGATGAAGAGTCTATTTGGGTAAAGGCTCGTCCAATGAGAGCCTATCCATACAAGGTGTTGATCGTTGAAGTATGTTAAGGCTTTTCCGATGAGAGCTTATCCGGACAAAGCGTTGTCCGATGAGGAGCCTATCCGGACACAACGTTGTCCGAAAAGGAATGTGAATCGGTGTCTCCGTATCGGTTCAGTTTTTCCTTTGCCATATAAATATGTCGTCCGATTTCACTTTCATTTTTTTTATAATTTCCATTTCACTCTCATTTTACTATCTTCATCGCCTACCTCAAGAACCTTTATCGGATGATAAACATTTTGATTTCATTGCCTTCTGTCTTTGACTAATTTGGACTCTTTGTTCATTAATCGTTTACTTTGCACTTAAAGAACTGTTGTGATAACATCTTGGACTGATTTTAAGGCTGATTTATATAGTTTTGATTCCAAATCTCCTCCTAAACATCTTAATGAACTTTCACCTTAACTCGAACTCAATGAAACTTGAAGAATAAAAGTGGTCTGAAAAAATAATAACCGATAAGCTGATAACTCTAATTAGTGAAAAGTTCATGTGAGAATTTATGTTCATGAGGGATCTTTGACCGGAGAGTTTAAATTTTTGTGACCTATGAGTTAGCCGAAGAGGATTGTTGAATTTTCTTTTAATCGGTGTTAATGTTCTTTATTTGGTGAGATTTAAAAAGGTTTTAATCTTTACCGATAAGAGTTGTTGTCCGATGAGTGTATCTGATAAGAGTTGTTCCAGGTGAGTGTATCCGATAAGAGTTGTTGTCCGGTGAGTGTATCCGTAGATTTAGTTTTTGATTTGACCGGAGAACTGTTGTCCGGAGTTGTAATTTATTTTTCTTTGTCATTTTTTTTGTGTTTTGTCTGTTTTTGTATGTAAATTTTTTTTAAATGATTTTTGTTGTAAAAAAAAATTAATGTGTATAATTTTTTTTTGTGTAATATTTATTTTGTTTTGTGTGTAATATTGTTTGTTGTGTGATATTTTTTTTATTTTTTTGTGTGTGCTTAATTTTTTTTAATATTGTTTTATTTTTTTTTAATGCAAAAGTCGGAATGATTTTTTTTTGCTTTGAGAGAACAAAAGTTTTGGCAATAACAGTGGTCGTTTTGGCCTTTACGTCAAGTATTATATTTTTTTGGAATTTGTTTTTATAATGGGTCTAATCTGTTTATCTTTTTACAGGGATCTGATAATGTTGACTGTGGAAAACCATCCCTCATCCCAAAGGTCTGATGTTGACAACCCTATCCCTTCCATCAGATTCGAACCAACCATCTTTTCCTAGTTAGCCATACATATTGACCCAGATGAAACAATTTTCCCTAAGTCACTATATCTTGACCTCAAGCTGAATAACCACCATTTTAATTTCGACATGCCTTCAGAATATCCAATAATCCCTACCATTTTAAAAGAGCATCCGATAGCTTACGCATTATCTTCAATAGCAAATTTTCCTTTGGTATACCTTCAACAATTATGGCACACTCTTGCCTACATCAAAGAAGGAAACCAATTTACTTCCAAGAGCATGTGGATAACTACATGAGTCATTTGACTCTGAAAAAAGTTGCATAAATTTTGAACCTGCCAAATCCTAGTTCTGCCACCGGATCCTCCGAATTTGAGGACTTCATTTCTGAAGAAGAACTTTGTCGGGATATCAAGCGTCTTGGATACTCGAAAGAATTAAACAACCCTTCTCAATTCAGAATAAAGTTTCTTCCATCAGTGTGGCACCTGCTGTTTTCAATCATGAACTTGTGCTTAACATCCAAGACTGATGGAATCGATACATGTAGCAGCTCATTCCTCAATTTATTCCATGGCAACGTCTTCAATCGTCAATATGACTTTACAATGGTGATCTGGAACGAACAAGCAGAACTAGTTCATGCTAAGAAATTTGCCTCAAAAAAGCCAGAAAGTTCGTTTTATTCCAGAGATCCTTCAACTGATCATTAGAGCGATGATGCGATCAAACAAGGACATACCTGCAAGACTGAAAAGTCTGTTTGCTTCGGATTACAAATTGCAATTCCTTCGGCCGCACATCGAAGTTGAAGATTTAGACTCTATAATGAACATTCTGGATGAGTTAATAGCCTATGCTGATCGGATTGCTTAGTGCGTATTAGAATATAGGCGAGTGATAGATCCCATAGTTCAGCCAGAACTGGCTGAACTTACCCTGGGATCACCCCATGCCTCAGTTGAGCACGGTGAGGCTCTAGAATTAGACGAGAGAGTTCAGGTACAAGGGGTACCTAAACAGGCAACGGTGTTGAAGGAAAATGAAACTGAGAGGGGATTGGAGCGGGAAGACTACTGAACCTGATACAACTATTCATCATGGAAATGATGATAATAATGATGATGATAACAATGTTGATGATCAAAATCAAGTTGAAGCTGAATTTCCAAGTCTTCAAGATATTCCTCTAATGGAATTTGACTTTGAAGAACATATGTCTGATTATGGCGACTTATATCGTCTATTGAATGATATAAGGATGGACGAGGGAGAATTAATTGAAAATGATGAGAGTTTGAGAGAAAGGGAAGAAGAAGAAAATGGTGAGGGGTGTGTGGAAAGTCAAAAGAAACATTTGTTCCAATCCAAACTTATACACATAGTCGGGCACCTTCTAATTCAATATCAACTTTCTTCGAATGAGAAATTGATAGATGATGAGCTGCGTTCCCCAAGTGTTATTGAAACACTTATCTGTTGAGAGATAAATGAGTAGCTGGTGGGGTTGTGATAAAAATTGGCCTAGGCTTTGCCTTTTTCAATATTAGTCTCGAAAGAATTGAGAACTAATAGATTGTGTGGTATGCCCGGATTTTATAAGTTTTGAACAGGATTCTCGTATTCTTTTAATCCTGACACAACTCTCGTCAATTCTTTTAGCTCACAACAACAACCCTCTCATTTTCATTTTAGTCTCAGCACACAAACCCTTTTGTATATAAAGCTCACTCAGATATGGTTGTCCTCATGGGTAGGTTTGTCGGTTCTGACATTCCATTGAGGTATTTCTGATAAGCATTCAGTCCCTCCTAAAATTTAGCATTATGCACAGTTGATCACAAACAATTGATCAAAAATATTATTGCAAATAAGCACAATGATCAGATAAAAAAATTGATCAATAAATTTGGCTTTAAGCACAATCAATGAAAGAATGATGCGACAATGATCAGATTATTCGATATGTGAGAGAAATAAATGAAGATCTGTAAGAACAAATTTACAGATTCAGATTAAAAAATGTATATCATTCAAGGTAAAAAGAAAAAGAAAAACAACCTTTGAATACAAACGAGTGTATTATCACCGAAAATGATTTATATATAAGAGACGTGATAATACCGGTTTGAAGAATAGCTGAAACATGTATTGGAGTTATGTACGATGAGAAATTACGCAAGTAAAATCTCATGAAATACTTGTTCAGAAAATGTACTCGTTTTAAAAAAAAATCACTTCCCGAAAAACATTTATTCAAAAACTTCTAGAGACTCCCCCTAGAAAGTAGATTTAAGTAATGACTCAATTCAGCTCAAAAATTAAAAAAAATTAAAAAAATAAGAAAAAATTTTAAGCACGGGTTCTAAAATTGGTGTTTAGAAACCACGGTCGGTAAAGCACGGGTCCTGAACTGTGTTGTTCAGAAGCCTTTGTTGGACAGTGTACAACTCCCCCTGCATTAGTGTATCTTTGATATGATATTTTGATCAGTACAAAATTGACACACCTGCAAAACCAGATTAAATAGATTTTGGTACCCAAATGAATTTGGATCCTATTTTGTTAGTATTAGGCAGGGGTATGTTGTAACTTCCAAACCATCTATTTCTATTTGATATCTTCTTTTTAGTGCCTTTAACAGGTAAATCAGATAAGTAGTAAGAACCATACCAGTCATTATTATACATGTTAAATGAAGTGCAGCTGTTTTCAAACCAGTTGTTCCCATATCCTCTGTTGATCTTCTTGTTAACAAAATTATTAGTACCACAATTTGAGCATAGGATTCTTCTCTTGCTGAGACTGGTCATTTTATTAGTAGAACTCATAGTGCAAGGAAGAACAGTGTTAGTTACAACAGATTTATGAGACACAACTGAATCAGTTTTATTAACCCATACTTGTTTAACTTTTGAAAAATTATTGAGTGATCCAATGACATACCCTTGATAAAATTGATTTGAAGAATGAGACTTGTTCTTAGAAACAGTTGATTTAGGACTGCTTGAATAACTGTTGGATTTAACACTAGAACAGTTATAAAGGCAAGTTTTACATTGAGATTGAGAACCAGTTAAGCTTTCAGCTCTTAAAAAGTCTGATACTTTCTTAAGTAACTGATCTCTCTCATCAGCAACTAAATCATACTTCTTCTTAAGTTCAGTTCTCATGTTCAATTCAGTCACAAGTTCTGTCTCTAGATCAGACAACTTCTTTGAGGTATCCAAAAACTTACCTTCTAATTCTTTCTTCAACTTTTCAAACACTTTTCTTTCTTTCTCAAACTTCTTTCTGCCTTCATCTGAACTTCTCTTATCATTCTTCGAAGCAATGTCAAGCCATTTCTTTTTCTTAGTAAGCTCTTTGGCAATTGCAGCATGTTTCTTGACAGTATTTCTCTTTTCAAGAACAAACAATCTTTTCTCTTCATCTACTGCTTTCTACTTTAGTTCAGCCTCTTTCTTTTCTTTATCAACCTTGGCTCGTTCCAAGATGATAAGTTGTTCAAAAATCTAAAATTTGATTCAAAAGAAATTTAGCATTCAGCTCAAGAGAATTAATCTTATTTTCATAAGATATTCGTTCAGTACAATTTTTTTTCTCAATTTCTATAATCTTTTTCTTCTCTTTCTCCAAAACTTTCCTTTCAGCATTCAAATCCTTCTCCGCTTCTAAAACCTTTTCTTTCTCTCGTTCCAATAACTTCTTTTCATCAATAACTTTCTTTTCAGCTTCATGAAGTTTCTCTGTAAGCTCTTTAGTCTCTTTACTTTTCTTTTCTGGAAAATTCCTTACAGCATTCAGTTCAGACTCAGCTTTATGAAGTTTATTGACTAAATCTTGTTTTATCTTGTTTGAACTTCTAATTTCATCATCCAACTCTCTCCTTTCAGAATCCAAAGTTTTCTCAAGTTTATTAATCTTATACTTCAAATCATTCTCAACTCTTTCCAATGCTACTCTATGCTCTTTTTGTAAATTTGCAATAAATTCCACATTAGCATGATTCTCAGATAACATGTTTATGTATTTGTCTTTATAGTCCACTATGCTCTTCTCCAGCTTTGAAATCTGAGCTTTCAACTCTTTATTCTCCTTCTCTAGAAAAGCTGCCATTAAGAAAATCAAGATTGATCAACTAAAGAATCTATGCAGTTTAAGAATTTGATCAAAGAAATACAGTCTAAAAGTATTGCACAATCACTCAAAAAGAATTCACAATTTATGGAAAAACAATCTGTAAAAAAAATACCTCAAAAAAAATTAAGCACTCACTCTTACTCACTCAAGACAAGCTCTTAATTGCTCAAAGCATGAAGTATATATCACTCACCACTAGGTTCTAAACCGCTCAACAACCTGCCTTAATCCGCTCAAGAGAAGTCTTATAACTAGCTAAATCGCTCACCAAACTAAACTTTAAATCACTTACCAAACTACCTAAATCGCTCACCAGAAGATGTATATCGCTCAAGCTATGGAATAAATCGCTCAAATCACTAAGTAAATCGCTCACCTCACTAAGTATATATCGCTCAACACTAGACTATTAATCGCTCAAGGAATTATGTATGAATTCGTTCAAAGTTGTGTTTAACACCAAGTCTAAGTAGCTCAATGCAGATCCTAAGTCACTCAAAGCATGATGTTAATCCGGTCAAGATAAGCTTTAAATCGCTCAACAGACAACCTATATCCGCTCAAGACTAAACTCCTAATCCGCTCACCAAACAGCCTAAGTCCGCTCAATGCATGATGAAGTCCGCTCACTACACTCATTAAATCGCTCACAGCATGAAGTCTAAGTCGCTCAAAGCATGAGAATTAAATAGGTCAAGTCTTTGTCTAACTCGCTCAAGACATACCACCTATAACCGCTCAAATCTGCTTAAATCATTGATATAAACTGCTCACCTCACAATATAAATCGCTCAAGCTTTGAATAAATCGCTGACAACTTGAAACACTTCAAGTATAAATCGCTCACCCCAAGGAATAAAATGCTCATCAAACTAAGTATTTAAATCGCTTAATATACTACCTTAAATCGCTCACTGCATGGTGTTCTACACACTCTTAATCGCTCAACACACTAGATAAATCGCTCACTGCATGCTTTATAAGTCGCTCAATACAAGTTGTAAACCGCTCACTTCATGGATGTCTTAATCGCTCACTGCATGCTTTCTTAATCCGTTCAAAGGATGAACTAAACCAATCAACCTAAGGAATAAATCGCTCAACAAGTAACAAACTAAATCGCTCAATAAAGTAATGAAGATACAAACACAAAACATACACAAACTCATACAAAAAAATGGATCAAATTCAAGATTTTATGAGTTTTGATCAAGAACACAAAGTTTTCAAAAAAATCACAAATCTCTGCAAATCTTTTAATATCGATGATTAAATCACAAAACCAAAAGAATAACAATGATTCATGACTTAAAACTGTACACAATGAACACAATTTTAACAACTAAACATCTAAAGATAAGAGATTTGAGAGAAATTTATGAAGAACAAAGATGAACTTCAAGAACACTTATGAACTTCAAGAACAATATGATGAATCTCTAGAAAATTTGTGCAATTCTTGTTGATTTCTTCAATCAAATTCCCTGCAAACTTGCTCTGATACCAATTATAAGTCCCAAAATGATCAATTTTCCATTAAATCTTCAAACAACAATGGCAGAAATGTTTTCTATTAAGAACTTGGAGAAGGAGTAGAGAGAGAGTCAACTATTCATATATTGGTCAAACTCTCATATACGTATCTGATTATTTAAAATGAAGCTCATTACAAAGATTACAAAGAATCATCCTTTATATAGGGTCAAACAAGACACAAGTAGTCAAAGTCAAACTACCTAAGAAAAGTCAAACACGGTGACTTTTACACAATTATAGACAAAATTAACTTTCAAGACGAATACAATTTTACACTGATTTTCAGTCCTAACAAAAGTGAAAAAAAACCAACCAACATACCATCACCTTCACCAATCACATCCTCCTCCTTCAATAATTCAACATTACATCAAAATCAACACCTTGTTCGAGATCACTTTTTGAATTCGAATTCATATTGAAAAATTGAGATTTGATCAATAACAATTAAAGAAATTTGATAATTTTCACAATCTATTGTTGTGATATGCTATGGAGAAAGTATTGAGAACGAATTGCAAAAAAAAAAAAAACTGGAACTTAGAATCATTAATGAAGATGTTTAGGCTGTTTAATTTGGTTAATTCTCCCATATTACAGGATAACCAGTGATCTACCGGGCGGTAAAAGAGGGCCGCCTTGACATTTTTTGAACTAATTTTATCTCGTTTTCGTTTTTAGAAAGTAATTAACATTCAAAACTTTATAAAATTAAAATAATTTAGGTACGTTTTTATTTTACAGAATATAAACTTTATCATAAAATCTCTTAAATATATGGTTTGAAACTCTTAGGCATTCAGTATACCAGTAAAATGTTTTTCTTTATTTTTTCGAAATAATATCAATACAATGTTATTTATAATAAAAATAAAAGTGAAAAATGATTGATTAGGACATAAGATTAGAATATTTTATGCGAATATAATAAAGTTGACCATGTGCTTATTGGGTGATTAAGCCTGATGACACCATCCATGAACTTGTAGTTATCTATTAAAATAATTGGTCATGATCAATATTATTTTTACCACTTCAATTATTTTTATTAATTCTTTTATAGAAATTAGTTAGTATTTTACTAATTAACTATTTTTTATTAATTTGTTATTTAATTATGCTCCTGAAAAGTTCTGACGTAGTTTACTGTAGGCATCTATATTTTACGTAATATATTCTTTTCTCACTTGATTTAATAAAGCATGCATGTTTTCATTATAAAAAATTATTGCTAACATATTAATTAATATCATTTTAGGTTAAATGCATGAAATAACAACCTATTTTCATAAATTTTCTTATTATAGCATTTTATTTTTGTTTTTTTATTACAGCAATGTACTTCTAAATTATTTTTTATTAATGCATCGTACTTTAAAAAATCCATTCATAATAGCAATGGGTAACTTGTTACCTTTTAAACCGGTTAACCCTTTGACTTTTTTTGTTTGTGTGACTTTAATGAGATAATGTGAATGATACATCATTTTGATAACTTGATTAAAATAAAAATAAAAACCTATTTCAAATTATTATTAGTGATTTTCATTTTTTATTGCTATGATCTAAAAAAACATTTAATTTTTTTGACTTTTTCTTATTAAGTTGCATGCAAATTCAATATTCTTAGATTAAAATATTTATTAAWTAAATATGAAATATTATTTTCGAGATATATTTTGTTTRTAAAAAATGTAAYTTTTCYTATTTTATGTTKTTCAAATAWATACATATCTTTTAAAGTTCTTTTTAAAATGTTAACGAAATAAATTGTTTTCTACAATTTTTTAATATTGTTATATTAATAAATACTTCAAAAAAATCTAATTAATTTAATATATTTATACGTCAAGTAAAAGTTTTTAAACAAAAGATAATATATTCGTCAAGTAAAGATAATATTTTTTGGTAAAAAAAAAAACAATTCTTATTTTCTTTTTTTAAAAAACACATATTTTTAAAAATATTAACGAGATAAGTTGTGTTATACTAGTTTTATTGATATTGGTATATTAATGAATAATTTAGAATTTTTTTAAATTCATTTATTATATTTATGAATAACATGTAAAATATCTAAATATTAAAATTAAAAATACAGTGTTTAATAAGAACTAGTAGATGCTATAATAAAATAATTTTGAAAGTACAATTTTGTAGTATGAAAGTCACATCACTATAGTACATGTGGACAGCCTATATGGACAATGAGGTGACATGGAAACCTGGTATAATGGGTAAATTTAAATCAAAAGGTTACACAATGCTATAATGGGTAAATTTTTCAAAGTACAATGTCCTAATAAAAAATAGTTTGAAAGTAAATTGCTGTAATAAGAAAAACTGAAAATACAATGCTATAATAAAAAAAATTATGAAAATAAATTGTTATTTTATACATTTTACCCTATATTTTTTTATATGTTAGAAACGTTAAAATGAGCGAAAATCGCAACAAAATGAAAAGTGCTTATTCAACATATATCACATAATTTTCCTAAAATAATTAATATATCAGAAATAAAAATAATTAAACAAATTGATGTAACATTAAAAATTATTTTATTTCAATCATTAAGTGTATTACAATTCAATATATTTAATAAAATATTATTTTTTTATCTTAACAAATTAATTTCAGTTTCTTATTGGTAAGAAAGAATTACAATATTTTTTTATTTTTTAATTTTTTTATTTTTTTATTTTTTATATAGAGTTTAAAGGTCTCTTCAAATTTGAAATTTACTCACTCTCTTTTCTTTTCTTAATTTTAGAATAATTATAACATAATTGTTGGAATAATTTTTTTTTTTCCTTTTAAATGTTCAAAATCATATTTCAATATAATTGTTGGAGATGTTCACATCTAAAAATGGGTCATGTGAGGTTAAGTCAACCTATTAACTAACCAATTTTAAATAAATAAATAAATGTAATAAATTTAATTAGAGAGTTATATATTTATGAGTAAAGTTCATTTTTTTGTCTCTAACATTTATCAATTTTAATAGATATTGTCCAAACTTCGAAAACTTCGATTTGGTCCCCCATGTTTCTTATTCAAGCTAAAAGTTTATTTTAGTACCAAAGATTGAGAGACTAAAAGGTCGCAGGTTGATGTAGTTGATCGAGAAATATGCATTTAAGATAAGTTTCAAGAATCTCCATACTTAATTAAAATAAGATTTCTATGTCTCTGTAAATCGAGGTTAAGATAAGAATGGAAGATATGAGTTCTGAAACCAATCTCCGACTACCATTTTCTTTCCTTCACAGTGACCCCTCCATCCCCTCTTTGAGGAAACCATAGTGACCCCTCCATCCCTTCTCTTAGAAAACCTTAATGACCTCTTCCCCACATCATACACACTAACATACATAGACAATACACACACAACAAGAAATCTTTGGTTCTGGAGTGTTCATTACCACCAAATGCAAGAGTGAAGTTAACCGAGTTTTCATGACCAAAGAAGATGATGTAGGATTGGAGAGAAGGAGAGTGACCTGATGGTGAATGGTGTGTTGTAGGTCGTTGAAGGAGGAACAAGTAACATGGTTTTCAAATGGAGGGGGAGGGGGGGGGGTGTTACCAAAATTCAAGTTTAACCTTATCTATAAAATCTTTATTAGGATTATGGAGATGACATGTGGGTTCCTAGTATGAATATATATAAATTTTTAATTTTAATAGAAAATCATAAAAATGACTAGAAAATCATTCATTCATTGGACCTAACAAAAAAAGTTAGCGAGCATAAGAAGAAAGGGCTAAAACCGTAGTAAAATGATAAACGTGAAGGACCAAATCCAAGTTTTCAAAGTTGAAGGATGATATTCTTTAAAATTGATGAATGTCAAGGACCTAAAATGAACTTTAGTTTATTTATATTATATTATAAAACATTTGACAAAAACTCTTAAAACTATTTTTTATGCATAAAATATTGTATATTGATGCATATTACTTAAAATTCAGGATTACAAGTAAATTATGCATGAGTACAACTTATTAAAACTTTATGTTTGAATTTAAGTAACTAACTATGGATAAACATAATCAAATAAAAAATAAACATCTCATTTTAAAATATAAAAAATCTAAAATATAATTAGAATAATTATCGAGTTTTAACAAAATAATTAACTATTATTTTTA
>NW_020202285.1:33969-36547 GCF_001531365.2 Cynara cardunculus var. scolymus
TCAACTTAAATTAAATTATAATTAAAAAATTACACAAAAAACGAAGGATTTTAAATAGTTAATTTGACACTAATATCGATATAATTTTGTAAATTTTTTATAATATCTTAAAATTTATATTTTATTTAAAAATAAAAGCATTATTTTTTTTTTCAAAATCACATAAAATCATATTATAACATCGATTGACATAAAAAAATTTAAAATCAACATGTATCTCACTGCATTACATGAGTACTCTTCTAATACTTAGTAAATTTTTTTTAAAGATTGTCCATTTGAATATATTTCAAATAACTTTTTTATTTGTTTGTTCTATTGATCCATTTTTATTATTTTACTTATTTGACCGTGTCACATATAAAATCCAACCAAAGTCGGCTTTAAAACTTATATTATTAATTGATTTAAAAAAATCAACTTATTTATGATTTACTGAATGAAGGAATTATATCATGATTCATCATTAATATCTATGTAGTAATATTGTCATTTTAATAATATATTTGAACAGTTTGAGAATTTGACAAGTATTAATCAAATTATTGAACAAAATTATATGTGCAGTGAAATGAATAATGGATCCGATGGGTAATCGATGTGAAACGTGTTTTGAGATGGATTTGTATAGGTTCTTAATTCATTTAAATAATAATTTATTAATGGAAACCTACATATTTTTCTTTCATACGGTTCTTTATATTTTTCTTTTCTTCGACATTAATTCAACTAATTTAGATGTAATTTATTTTTCAAAAAAGTATAGTTTAACTATATTTCTGATACAAGACACCTCATTCAACATAGAAACCTAAGTATACTTTTTCTGGAATATGATTTTCAATACTTAAAAAGAACAAGGTGGGATGTGCTGGACTATTAGAGGATTATATATAGGATTAAAAAAGCACATTCGAGGAATCTACCATTTTTGGATATCTGATTCCCTGCGCATGACGTCCCCAAATTGAGAGAGATATGTCCACCATCTCTCTCTCTCTCTCTCTCTCTCTCTCTCTCTCTCTCTCTCTCTCTCTCTCTCTCTCCATGTTATTTCTTAAAACTTGTAAGATCATATTTTTATACTTGAAATTTCAAAACAAAAACATTGTAATGTTAATTAGAGATGATGGTTTTGTAATTTTTACCAATAAGCGGCAAACAAGTTCATATATGAACCTGTGTGATTCACATATGAACTACATGTTCATTTGTGAACTCAGTGTGATTCATATATGACCACATATTATTCACATATGAACTAATTAACTGATTCAAATATGAACTAATTAATTGGTTCACATATTCATTCATGTAATTCACATATGAACTATTTAACTGATTCATCAGTTAAATAGTTCACATGTGAACTGTAGTTCGTACATGTCACATGGGTTCATATATGAACCTGTTTGACGTCTGTTTGTAAAAATTATGAAATTACCCCTCTATTTTTTGTATAATCATGCCAGAAATTAATATAATACTTTATGGTCAAAGCAGTAAATATTGATCAAATTAAGAGTTAATGATCATATTTTTACTTCTCAAATATTTACCACTTCTCAAATAAAATTTTCTTATATATACATATACACATAAACACACACAGAGAGAGAAGAAAATTCATTTGCAAACTAATTATTTTTAACATGAGGACCAATCTCGATTCTCCGTTTTATTTGCTCCAACAAGTCACATTAAATACAGTTTTAATTAAAATTATTAATTAAGTTGACTAAGAGTAAAAAGGAATTTGATTTCAAACTCACACCTATTTCTTTTAACTTTTTTATTTTCCTTTTTAGTTAACAACTTTTACCCCTTAAATTTTAAAAAAATTTATCTTAAAAATAAATAATTAGTATGTATATATATATATATATATATATACATACTTGGAATCATATAAGAACAAAGGTTTTTTATAGGACCCGTAAGAGCAATTCTTAACTTTTGGATTAGATCTAAAATCTGAACATTCATAATCACAAAATTTTCATCGTGCAACTTTAGACCATTAGATCATTAGCTTATAAAGTTGATCAATGAACATAAACTAGTCTTACGGGTCTCACGAAAAACTCTTGGTCTCACGTAAACCCACCCCATATATATATATATATATTGTTGATCCTCTCTCTCAGTAATTTGATGATAATCCCTTTTTTTTCTTMCACGTTGTATTTGTGTTTCTGTATTTTCAGTTCCAGCGATCATCACTGAGTATGTTCAGTGATCGCTGAAGAACTTGCATTGTAAATTCATCAGAGACAACAATACTTCAAGAAGACAACACTCACACCAAAGAACCTTCAGCGAACGTCGAAGACTGAAACTGAAGATTGGCGAATATGTAATCTGAAGCGGTATTCAGTGATTACAAGCCTGACTACATACGTGTGAAGACTGCTCTAGCTTCAGCGAATGATGATGAGACCTCCAGGTCATTCCAGCATTCAGCGATCAAAGGAAGCTTGCTTAGCACAATTGTTGTTGTCTTGTCCTTATGCACACAAAGGACAAACCCATACCCTTGCAAAAGTTAGTACGGTACGGAGCCGATTAGTCGACTCTT
>NW_020202286.1:0-1946 GCF_001531365.2 Cynara cardunculus var. scolymus
AGGGATGCTGTGACAGTGGATTTACCTTTGTCTTTGCACCCAGAACTCAAAGGAGTTCCTTCAAGATGACTCTCAGTAAAGGAAGAGGACTGAGAGGAAGAAKTKTTAGGAATAGAAGAGACAAAGGTACCAAATTTAAGCATGGACCTGTCTTTAACACATTCTTCCTGATCATAGGAGAATCCTAGACCAGTCGTATTTTTGACCGGGATCTGAGCGTTAATGATCTCAGAGGCCTCGAGGGAAGCTTTGCACCACCCTTCAATGGTAGCTTTCTCAGCCTTGAGTTCAGCGATTGCTCGCTCACGCTCAGCRACARYTTTCWCACGTTCAACAGTGATGGCTTGGTTTACAATAACCTGATCTTTAAGATTTTCCTCAACAGAGGTCAGTTCTTTGATCTTAGAATGACAAATTTTCAATTGCTCTTGAAGATCAACATTAAGCATCTCAACTTTTGATTTGCCATTGAGGGCATTGTAAAGGTCAACCGTCAGCGTATCTAGGGTAGAAAGACTAGAAGAAGGTTCATTTCGGATACATACCTGAGTAAAAGAAGATGGCTCATAGGAGGTAGATGCTTTAGAAGATCCTTTATCAGCATCAATGGCCATCAAGCAGACATAGGCTTTATCCTCTTCGTCTAAAGATGATTCATCAGATGTTTCAGCCCAATCATGCTCTTCAGCAATAAGGCCTTTAGCCTTTCGCTGGTTATTCTTCACCTTCTTGTATTTCTCCTTCAGTTTTAAGTATTTTTCATCTTTGGTCCTGAAGGAGGAAGCTTTAGAAGATGGCGTCGCAGTCTTCTTTGATTTGCATTCACCTGCAAAATGTTCGGGCCGGTGACAGTTGTAGCAGACAGCTAAAGCCTTGTATATTGTTTCAGACTTTGGCTTCTCCCTTAGGGATAACTGAGGAGATATGCGGAAATTGCTCTTGCTGGCGAACCTCCTGAATGACTTAGTCAGGAGTGCTAGGGACTCATCAAAATCTGTTAAATCAGATTCTGGAATGTCCTCAAAAAAATCTATTTCCGTGATGACCACGGGAGGTAGAGAAGAAACAAAAGGAGTAGAAGTTTCAACTGGAGAAGTTTCAGAGATCAAAGCTAAAAGAGAGCTTTTCATTTCCCTGGATTCTTTTACAAGATTTCTTTTCAGCTGACGAGATTACTCATGGTTAAGCAGAATCCCGTATAAGGTAGAAAGAGAAAGTGTGGACATGTCATTTGACATCTTGAAACACATGGAAAAGGTGTCCCAAGACTCAGGAAGGCATTCTAGAAACTTAGTCAAGGTTTCAGAATTAGAATATTCCCTGCCGACAGCCCTAAGATCAATAAGAAGGCAATTAAATCTTTGATGTACTTCAGACAGCGTCTCAGACTTTCCACATAGAAAGCTTTCATACTGTCTTACTAGATTGTTCTTTTTAGTCTCCTGAACCTGAGTGATTCCTTCATATTGGACACAAAGTGTATTTCATACGGATTTAGAAGTTTTGAGTTTCATCACTAAGTGATAGATCTCATCAGGAAGAGACATAGCTATTATAGACCGAGCACGCGTGTCTATAGCTATTTTCTTCTTGTCCTCATCACTCTACTGATGTGGAAGCTTTGGAATCTGCCGTTCAGAAATTGCGACAATCGTAGCTGTTTCTGGAACAGCCGGAACAATAGCAAATGGAATATATGGTCCATTTTCTATGTAATGTAGAATTTCAGGATCCACACCTTCAAGAAAGAGGGACATCCGGTTATTCCAGAGACTAAAGTTGTCACGGACAAACCGGGGAGGTTTGGCAAGAGAGCCATTATCTTTTGTGTGTGTGTTTGCAATTTGTAAAGCCATTTGTAAGCAGTAAATTATCTAAGAAGAGATAAATTAATACACAGAATTAGCCAAACACAAGGAAAGAAAAAAACACTGCTCTGATACCAC
>NW_020202286.1:2686-4318 GCF_001531365.2 Cynara cardunculus var. scolymus
GACTTCTTTGGTGTGAGTATTGTCTTCTTGAAGTATTGCTGTCTCTGATAGATTTACAATGCAAGTTCTTCAGCGATCACTGAACATACTCAGTGAAGATCGCTGGAACTAAAAATACAGAAACACAAATACAACGTGAAAGAGAAAAGGGATTATCATCAAATCACTGAGAGAGAGGATCAACAATACTTTCCTGTCAATTGTAGGAGATAGGGTCAAAGAACACTGATTACTACAAAAACAAGTTCCTTCTGTCTAAACAAAAGGATGCTGGCAAAGCATTAATGGCTGAAGATGATCACTGGCTGAAGTTGACAGATGATGAACAAGAAGTTGAAGTTGTGGCCCATATTGTTTGATGGCAAGGGCTGAATAAGAGATATCTGAAAATGAGGAAGAAAGTTCTGATTCAAGTGCTGAGGTACTTGACTCTTCTTGTCTTGAACAGATGCATAGAATGATGCTCAAACTACAAGATTTTCAGCTTAAACTTAAAAACTGAAAAAGATCGAGTTGTTATTTTAGGAAAAGATCTTAAAAGGCAACAAGATAAATATGTTAAGCTTAATTCTGAAAATGATGGAAACTGTACTTGGGCTCAATCTTTGTTATCTAAAAATAAAAATGTTTTCTGAACAAAATGATGTCTTGTTTGAAGAGATATCTGAAATATCTGCAAAACACAAATCATTAGAGTTGATAAATGATGACTTAATTATTAAAAACAACACTCTTGAATTACAAAACAAACGTTTACTTGAAAAACTCAAAGACCTTGAAGAAAAGTTGTATAAGAGAGGTCAAATTAATCAAACTATTTTTCTTAACAAACCAATTGAAACTAGATTTTTTAATCCAAGATAAGGGTTGGGTTATGAAATACCGAAATGCTTAAAGAAAGATTTTTATTATACTCCAACTATTTATAAATTTGAATATCTTAACCTTGGTCCTGAATATCAAATTAAGTTCATGAAATCATCTGATGAGGTTGAACAGCAAGAAGATTTTAATAGGAAAAGAAAATACAAAATGCAAGTTCCTTGCAATTAGATTGATCTCAATGAAAGTTATGAAACCAAAGTTCTCGCACTTTCTACTTATTATTTTCATAGTTATTCAAATGCAGAACTCAATTCAAAACCAGTTGAACAAAAACCTTATACTCCTACCCTACTTTTGGAAAAACAAATTGTTCAACTGGAAAATATTCTTAAAGAAGAAAGACTTTCATTTGAAAAAGAAAAAAGAAATTCTTTTGAATAAAATTCAAGATTTTGAATTTCAAATGTTGTAAAATAAGAGGAATTTGTTGAGTCTTTTGATTCTGAAGCTTCTTCTTGTAAAGCTTTTATGGGAAACTTCTTTGTAAAATCTTTTAGTGAAACTTCTGAGTCAAATGAGATCAAATTTTCAAAAGAAGAGTTGAATTTTTCAGAAATTCTTAATTTGGTGTGAGTCCTATTTCACTGATCAAACTTCAATTCTTCAGAATAACAATGGCAGATTCAAGATATGGCATTCAAGAACTCAAGATGAAAAAGTCAACTATTCAATATCAGTCAAACCTTACTTACGTATCTTGATTTTACAATAAAGCTCTCTCTCACCTAATTACAAAGACTAAACCAT
>NW_020202286.1:8143-23352 GCF_001531365.2 Cynara cardunculus var. scolymus
TATGAACAGTTAAGCTCAAAAAGAATAAAAAAACACAAACAAACTAAGAAAAAATAGTCTAAAACAATAATCCAAGTCCAAAAACTCTGATTCTAAGTCCAAAAACTCTGATTCTAAGTCCAAAAACAATACAATATCAACTCTTTACAATACAGATATTACACTTTTTTAAAAAATGATCTATCTGCTCTATGTATTCAAAAATCCACTTGAATTCTACTCGTATCAGATGCTTCACTTTAGCTACTGTGACTTGATCTTAGCAAAGCCAATTCAACAGGCTTTCAAATCTGTTAAATCTGTCCAAAACCAATCCTTGCTATGTCTGAAAATCTTCCAAAGTGTACTTTGATTTACTTGACACAAAAACAGTTGAACAATCAAATCAATAACATAAAATCAATGCTTGAACAATATGGCCAAGTCTGTTCCAGTCCTCAAGTTCACAAGCACAGATAATGCACAAGGTTAAAACAATGTACCTGTTTAGCTGAAATGTAACCAATATTGACTATCAAACCTGCTTCTGTTTTAGACTTTAAAACAGTACTCTAAATTGATTTGGTGAATTCACAGCCTTTGTATGAAACTCAAAAACTGCTGCTGCTTAAACCTCAAACTCAAACCAGCAATCAAAACTGTGTAAGATCCTTTCAAATCCACTCAAAACAAAACGTCTAACAACAAGAATAATCACAAAACAGCAAACACAGTCACAAAATGAAGCTGCTGTTTAGCTTCAGTGTAGTTGCTGTTTCAAACGTCAAAGTGAAGCTGTTGTTTTAAACTTGCTGTGTTCTTAGATCAGACAGCACTTAAACCACATCAAAGCTGTGTTGCTGCTGTTAAGAAATTGCTGTTTTAAGTGCTTAGAGTCTTGTTCTGTTGTTGCTGTCAACTAATGTACACGCAGTCCACTATTGTTGATGCTGTCAAGACTTGAGCTGCTATGCTGTTACTTCATAAAATAAACCAGTCACCTGCACTTTGCTTAAACAGATCCTGCTGCTTTCAAGACTTGCTGCTGAATCTGTTTCAAATCAACCTTGAGCTGCTGTTGTAAAGCTTCATCTCAAATAGCAAAGCTKTGTTCATAACCTGTCAATACCTGTTAAGAACTATGTAAACCTGCTGCTGTGATTTCAAATTCAAATTGCAAACCTGCTAAGACCTGCTGCTTCTTTCTTCTCTACACCAACACAGCACAAAATGAAGCAGTTGCTGTTAAAACTTGCTGTTAAAACTGTTGGTGTCAAAATAAAAAGTTTCTGCAGCTACTAAAACAGTCTGCTGTCAACTGTGAAGCTGCTGTTTTGAATCTTGTTGCTGTTAATCTGGTACTAGCTAGCAGCAGCAGCAACAATCAACTAACCAACTGTGTTCAGCATGCATCAATAGAGATCTGATGATGTTGTCTTCTCTCGATGACCCTTTATCACACCTAGGCTGCTGTTCTAAACTGTACTCTCAGGTCTGCTCAAAACAATCTAAACCTGCTGTACACAAATCTGATCAAACAACAAATTTAGTCAGACTACAAACATACAACAAAATCAGCTCAAAGAACAATAAAAGCTTTTGATCGTCACTCTTTGATTCTTCTTCTATGAACTAATTTGAAACAAATAATGCAAAGATCAAAAATGTCAAATCCAAACACCTTGATTCAAGCAACAGTTAGACCAAGAGATACAACTTGAATAGATGCAAAACTTTATAAATGCAAAGAACCTGTTTATTTCCAAATACAACAGCAAACAAAAGTTAAACTGTATAAGCCATACAAACAGTGTAAGAATACAAACAGCATAACAGATTCCTGCACCAAGTTAAACAAGGTTCAAGTTAAAAATGCAACTACAACACARCTTCAACMATGTGAAAATGCATMTTCAAGACTGTTAAAACAATTTACAAACCAGCCCAGATAGCGTCAATTGACAGGAGATTTCAACACTGATTTTACCTGTACGATGTAGTAAACCCAGAATGTAGCAATATATAATCCTCCTATTCAAAATCAAACTATGTGCCTGAGACGAAATCCTCCTATAACCACTTTGTGACAAACTTCAGTCAAAACCCTTTTCTATTGTGTTCTTGTTCAAACACACCACAACAAACCTGTACWAACTTGTYGCTGCTRTTTTCTTTCTTCTTTACACCAACACAACAGCAAGCAACAGCTTCGTCAAAACCAGTAACTAAATCAATTTCAACAGCATCAAATGCAGTAATAATAAACCCTTGACTGTCACCAGCACCAAATTCGTGAAGAAACAGTAAGAACAAACAGAAGTTAAWCCKGACARCATAAGACTAAGCCGGACAGAACACTTCAAATTAAAATTGGAATCTGGAAAATTGAAATTGTACGGTTTAGAAATCCGGACAGAACATGTTGATGTACAAAATCTCTAAGTACTAAACCGGTCAAGAAGAAATCTAATCCGGTCACTGTAAAATCAAAATCCGTTCGAAAAATCAACCCTAAACCTTAGATGACGTACCTGGAATATATGTAAATCCAATGATATGATGTGTGGTTTAGCCAAGGCAAACTCAAAATCCGCTCAATGTGTTCAACTCTCTGCTCAAATAGTCTGTTGTACCAATCCGAACACTTCGGTCAAGGTTGATCGGTTTACCTCTCCGCTCGTTCTTCGCTCAAGTGATGTGCGGTGAAGATGAATACCGCTTGAGATCCGGTGATGCTTTGTGCTGATTCGTTCAGAAATCCGGTGAAAACGTGAGCGGTTTACCTTGAAATCCGGTTAAGCTTTGTGCGGATTGGATGAATACCGCTCAATCTATACGCTGAATCAATTTGAAGATGAACAGTACTGTGAAGAAGGTAACTGGACTTCTTATCCGGTCAAACTTATGTGGGCCAAAAATGACGTTAAGCCCAAAAAATATCTAAGAGTTTAATCTAGGTGAACTTGGACGGTAACAAAAAATAAAAGAACTCAAAGTTAAAATCAAATCAAAAACAAACAAAAACACAAAAACAGTAAAACTTTTTAAAAAAATGGATCAAAAATACTGGTTTTTAACAAAATTTAAGAACACGAAAACTTTTTAAAACCACAAAAATCCGATTAAATCTTGGAAAAAAATGATCAAATCACAAAATTTTGTGAATAACAAAGATTCACAATGCAATTTCTAGCATTTTGATCATGTTTTTAACACAAAAACACAAGATTTTATGAAAAAATCGGATCAAAAACTAAAAAAATATCAAGAACACTCAAGAACACAAAAAAATTCAGAATTTTTTTTAAAAAAATATCACTTATCTGATTTCTTTAACCTCTGATTTCTTGCATTCCAGCTCTGATACCAATTGTGAGTCCTATTTCACTGATCAAACTTCAATTCTTCAGAATAACAATGGCAGATTCAAGATATAGCATTCAAGAACTCAAGATGAACATTAAGAACATTTGAGAGAAAAAGTCAACTATTCAATATCAGTCAAACCTTACTTACGTATCTTGATTTTACAATAAAGCTCTCTCTCACCTAATTACAAAGACTAAACCATATTTATATGGTCAACCTAATAAAGACAAGTCAAAGTCAAACCTATAAGAAAAGTCAAACACGCTAACTTTTACAATATAGACTATTTATAAACTTTCAAGACGAATACAATTAATACTGATTTCTCAGTCCTAACATTTGGATACATGTTTAAATGAAAAGATTGATCAATTTGATTTCTCTCAACAACTTCCCAGCCACATTGCTTTTATTGTAAAAGAAAATGAAAAGGTTGAGGGTCTAGTAAAGGTCTTTAAAGATGAAAGTTCAAATATTGAAACGAAACCTGTTTCTGTGAACGCATATTATAAAAAGAATAAAACTAAAAGACGTTCAAAGAAACAGAAGAAGAGTGGTGCTAAAAATCTGAAAACCAAAGTCTGTCATGAAAAATCATCTAATGATTTTATTTCTAATGTTTTAGATAAATCTCTGAAGAACAAGTTTGTTAGGTGCGTAAAAGGATCTACGCCAGTAGAATCGATAAAGTCATCTAGTTTACATAGGAAGAACAATTTTGCCACTGTTGTAAAGAATAATACTTCAAATGTGAAAAAGTATTCACTGAATGTAATAATTTAGTTGGCAAATGGCAAAATTTGTAGTTCTCAATGTGGATGAGATGATTTTGTTCCTTTTTGTTATATTCGGATTTCAGACAACCTAGGTCGAGATAACCTTTATGTGATTATTCTGTGAAATACGTGATGGCATACATGTTATTTAATTAACTGCATGAAAAGTATGCATAGAATGTGGATTTATACTTCATTATGTGAAATGATTTTATTTGAATAATGTTTTGGTGATATTCACCATGCAACTACATGGAAAAGGGGATCTCACTAGACTTTCAGGTCTAACCCTCATTTTGTGTTTTCAAATATGTATTGCAGGAAATGCTGAATATAATGATAGTAAAGGAAAAGGCAAATTGTGAATCATCTCTCTATGTGCTTAGCCTTATAAAGATCGATGAATGTATTTTGATATTAGATGATATGTAGTACAAGAGCATGTATTTTGGAATTTTTGAGTTGTGTATTCTGTATTGTAGTTTCTTGTACTTTGGACCTTGGTGGGCTTGAACATGTATTATGTGAATGAAATATGTGTTATATGCAATGTGAGTTTGAGGGTGTCACACTTTTACTGTTTTTCATTCTGTTCATAATGTCAGTTCTCATGCTTATTCTGATAAACCTAAATTTCAAAAGAAAACTGTTTTGAAAGATAGTTGGTTTGATATATATAGCATACCACCAACTAAGTCTAATCTGAAAGGACCCATACTGAAATGAGTACCTAAAGTCAAGTGATTCATTTTGCAGGTTAACCGGCATGTGTGGTTCCTAGATTCCGAATACTCTAAACACATGACTGGTAGAAAAGATTTAATACTTTGTTGAATCTTTTGGCGGAACTGTCAAGTTTAGAAATGATCAATTTTCACCTATCCTCAGATATGGTGACATCATACAAGGAAACTTAATGATTAAAAAAGTGTCTTATGTGGAAGGACTTGAGCATAATCTATTTAGTATAAGTCAATTTTGTGATAAGAATCTTGAGGTATGCTTCAAATCTAACCGGTGTGGTGCCCGAACTGTTGATGGTAAGGAGATTCTATCCGGAACCAGAAAGTCAAACCTCTACACCATTGACCTATCCAATTTGCAAGTATATATTGATGTCTGCTTAATGTCCAAGGCTTCTTTGCAACATAATCTGTTGTGGTATAGACGACTATCTCATCTAAATTTTAAGAACCTAAATAAGTTGCTTATAGATGGCTTAGTGAAAGGTCTATCTGAGCTGAAATTCCATATAGACCATGTGTATGCAGCTTGTGAAATGGGTAAGATGAAAAGGGCTTCTCATAAGTCCAAAGTTGAGCACAGTACTGAACGTCCTCTAGAACTGTTACATCTGGATCTTTGTGGTCCGATGCATATTCAAAGTATCAATGGCAAGGGATATGTCTTAGTGATTGTGGATGACTATTCAAGATAGACGTGGGTAAAGTTCTTGAAATCTAAGGATGAAGCAGCGAAGATTATTATTTCTTTCTTGAAGAGCTTTCAAGTAAATCTACAGTTGTCTGTTCAGAAGTTAAGAACAGATAATGGAACTGAGTTTAAGAATAAGACTCTAGGCTCTTTCTTGGATTCTACTGGTATCTTGCATATTTTCTCGACAGCTCGGACACCGCAGCAAAATGATGTTGTTGAGTGGAAAAATAGAACCTTAGTGGAAGTCGTGCGGACTCTTCTATCATATTCTAAGCTGGCCATTATTTATATGGGTTGAAGCTGTTGATACTACTTGTTTTACCCAGAAACGACCTATCATAAATAAGAGGTTTGGTAAAATACCATATGAACTAATTAATAAACGAATTCCTAGTATCGAGTTTTTGGTTGCAGGTGTTTTGTTTTGAACGACAAAGAGGATAGAGGTAAGTTCACTGCTAAGGCTGATGAAGCTGTTTTCATTGGTTATTCCAAGAAATGTGCTCCATATCAGGTTTACAATAAGAGAACAAATATTGTAAACGAGAGCATAAATGTATCATTTGATGAAGCTGTTGATTTGGCTTCTAGACAAGACGGTTCAGAACCTGTGCTGACGAATAATCTTTCGCATAAAGCAAATCTAGTTGAAGCTTCTACTTCTACTAATAATCTTTCTAAACTGGATTTATTGTTTGAAAATTTTTATGATGAGTATTTTGGTACAAAATCTGATAGTTCAAATATTTTGTCCAGGGAAAATGAAGTCCATTATGAAGAACAACTATCCGGTCCATCTGTGGATATACCGGTTACATCTTCTGTTAGACCCCGTAATTCTCATATGTAAGAGTAATGAAAAATGTACTAAATATGAAAGTCTGGAGACCCGATGGAAGAAGGAGCTGAAAAGATTCTAAGTGCTGAAGACAAACCAGAGATGTGATGAAAGGTCCAGAGAGACTAAGACCTGAAGTACTTAACATGATAATCATCCATTTATGAAGAGTTCATATGGTCGATGAACTTAGCCTTTCCATAACCCCTCTGTTTTACAACAACTGAAGAATCATCAAGTGTCAATATAGTTCGATAAGATATAGGGGGTGTTTGGGATTGCTTATAAAAGATGCTTTTTGACTTATTTCAGTCTGGCACCGGTGATAAGCTGTTTTCTGGTGTTTGGATAAGAAAAAAAACTGGTTATATCGGTGCCAAACCGGTAATAAGCTGTTTTTGATAAATTAATCCTTCCTGACTTATGAAAAACTATTTATTACCAGTTTACAATTTTAACCCTGTTTTATTTAACTCCGGTTTGATAYCACATAAGTTAATAAGCACTTTTACAAAAAAACATAAATTGTTTTAAATAAGCAATCCCAAACACCTCCATACTCTTGCAAGAAGATACGTGAAGAATCCTGATTGTAGACGCTACCTAAATACAACTGGAGATGACTCATTGCCAGCATGAATTATGTTACTCTAGGTGGTTAGAGATAATCCCCGTCCTTTAGATAGATATGTTCTCCATGTTTATCTCATAGATATCTTATACTAGATTGTTATCTCTTAGATTAGATTGTTATCTTTTCAGATCTGTTCTGGAAGGTCCTTACTTTCCCATATTTTGATTCCAAGAGTGCCTAGAAATGGCACCACGGAAGAAGTTGTTGCTTACTATTTGGTGAAGGAAGAAAGCGCTTCGGATGAAGAAAACATTGAAAGGGTAGAAGCTGATAAAAAGGCAAAGAGATTGCTAATAATGGAAATCCCCAATGAGATTTTTCAATCTCTGGATGGCTGTACTACTGCCAAGGAAATCTAGGATGAGTTGGCAAGCCGTCTTGAAGGAGGTGCTAAGACTAGAAAGAATAGAAAGGCCCAATGCCTGAATGAATACACAAATTTCAAAGCATTACCTGACGAACCAATTCAAAAGACATATGACCGCTTAAACACATTGATCAATCAATGTCATAGAAATGACATTGCAAGAACAAAGGAGGAAACAATGTGTTATTCCTTAAAAATCTTGGTGATGAATGGACACAATTGTCCATGGTAAACCAAGATTTAGAAAGTTGGTCACTCCATGATGTCTATGGAACTCTTACTGCTCAAGAGCAAGATATAATGAAAAGAAAGGTGTCGAGAGAGGACCTTTGGCCCTAGTCTCCGATGAAAAGGAGACTTCCAGAGGCTCTTCCAGAGAGCATGACAAGAAGAAGGGGAAGAAGGCCTTGATCATCGAATCTAAATTAGAAGAAGAAGTATACTCAGACTCAGACTCTGATGACGATCTCAAGGTATTTGCCAAATCCCTTGCTTTAATAGCAAAGTATTTCCAGAAGAAGTTCGTCAAGAGGCCTTATGAAAAAGACAATAGATTAGATTCCAGAAAGGAGAGATTCCAACCAACCTATGGACAGAAAGCAATAATTTTTCATCAAAGAGATGAAAGAAGAGAGAAAAGAAGAGAAGGAGGAGACGGACAAAAAGATGGTCAAAGATGCTTCCGATGCGGAAAGATAGGCCATTTTTCAAAGGATTGCATAGGACGACTCGTCAATGATGGAGATTACTACCAAAACAAATACAAATACAATCCCAGAGAAAGAAGCTTAATGGCCGAAAAAAAACTGGGTATCTCACTCTTCATCCGATGAAGAAGACAACAAAGCACTCACCTGCCTCATGGTCAAGTCTTCAGTCGCCGAATCCACTCCCGACTCTGATGACCAGGTATATAATTTTTCCCATGATGAAACTAACTCTGCTCTATTAGATCTAGAGTTAAGAGTTTTAAAACTTTCAGAGGATTTTCAAAAATTGAAAGAAAAAAACTTCGAAAAATCAGAAAAGATAAAGGCAGAGAAAGAAGCTAGTTTCTACAAAAGAGAAACTAATCTTATCACCGAAGAAAAAGTTGAAATAGAAAAAGAGAAAACAAGAATTGTATCTCTTAAGAGACCAGAAGAAGAAAAACTTATGGATCTGAACAAGAAGATCTCTAAAGATCTAGAGAAAAAGGTAAAGGCCTTAAGAGAATCCAAGGTAGAAAGACTAAACTCAGTAGCTCTAAAGGATTTATTTCAAAAGAAAAGATAGATTCTTCATCAGAAGCTTCAAACCAATGAATTCCTGATAAAGAAATACAAGGATGCTCAAAATGTTTACGAAAAATTTAATGGTAAGACTGATTATCAAGGGATATGATTCAACGACCTTGATTCCTTCATACGAAATAAGAAAACTACTCTAGAATCCACTTTTAAACTTATATGTGTACAAAAACCTGACTTTACTTCTAAACGAAAAGCCACTTTCAAAAAAGCCAAAATAAATGGGAAAACCATATTTCTAGAGAAGACTTTAAAATGTGGTTTACGAATGTAGCACTAGTAAAATTTTGATGTAAAGGGTGAAGTTCCAATGCTTTCAAACAAACCAGAGACTGATGGAAACTCCATAGTTCAACCAGAGCCTCTGGTCATCTCATCCACAAGTACATCAGAAAGTGCTATTGATGGACCAGAACATCAGAGTAAGGAACTAGAGACTTCTAAAGAATTGATGAATGATCCAAGCTCTATGGAAAATTCATCTGTGAAACCAGAAGCTCAGGATGCCCCAATGGACAGTTCTGACCCATCAATTTCAGATCCCATTGCTGATAAAAATGCTCAAGATGGCTTAGGTTTTGAAAAATCCAAAAGATACTTTCTAATTCTGATTTTGAAGAAGAAATAATCTATGAAAAACCAGAAGTAATTGTGAATAAGCAAACACAAGTGCCAAAAATCCCTATGAATCCTGATTTCATAGACATACGCATAAAAGCTAAAACTTCTTTAGAATTTGAAAAGAAAACCCGATTAAAGTCATATCCGCCAAGGAAGCTCCACAAGCCAATGCCCACTCCTATAGATTCATTAAGTTCACTCATGAATAGAAACATAACTGGCCTGCATCTGAAAATTCCAACATTCATATTTCCTTTGATTCAGCTATGGGGTAGAAGGTCAATAATTCCCTCAAGCAGGAAGTAAAGCCCAAGCCTGTTACTAAAAATTCTGAACTAGATAGGAAGTTTGTAAAAACAACCAATTCTAGGACAAAACCTTTTTGTTATGTGTCTACTTCCAAGTATTCAAATAAAATGGAAGTTGTTAAACATTCTTATTCAAACACTCACAACTGTCAGTGCTTAACTCTTTTACAAAAGCTGAGGAATCACAAGCTAAACCACCGATGCATCTTCTCTGCGCATATATAGATATGAAAATGTTAAAACTTAGAAGAAGAAATCTAATAAGAAACCCAAGCCTACAAAGACTAAGAGAAAAGAGAAACATCCTGAAACCAAGAAGGCTGATGAAAATAAGCGTATAACACCCCAAACTAACAAGAAAGGACCCATTATGAAATGGATACCTAAGAAAACTTAATTTGTCTTGCAGGACTAGGATGTGCAACCATGATATATGGACTTAGTTTGCTCCAGGCATATGACTGGTGATAAAAGTCAACTTTCCTCCTTCATCGAAAAATCCAAAGGATCAGTGACTCTTGGAGACAACATAAAAGGTAAAATCAAGGGGTATGGCACTCTCATTAAAGGAAACATATCCATAGCAAAAATGGCTTATGTTGAAGGCTTAAAACATAATCTGTTAAGCATAAGACAATTTTGTGACAAAGGTTTGGAAGTGAGATTTCATAAAGGTTTTTGCATCATTGAAGCAAAACCTGGACAAACCATTATCAAGGCTAAAAGAGAAGGTTACCTTTATCTCTAGGACTTACAATCTTCTGTGGGACAAGATACTTTGTGTCTTGTTTTCCATAGGATTGAGGAAAATTGGCTAGGGCACCAAACACAAGTGAGTCCAAATCTGGATCTTTGTCTGGGATCTCAGCTGAGATAATTGGATGAATTTGTTCAATAGTAGGTAGTTTGAAATCAGAGTGCATAAATAGACATATATAATTGTGAGGCAAGCCACGTTTCTAAAACTCGACTGTATAAACAACTACACAAAAAGTGAAATTTGAAGTTAATAAAGACAAACTATTAGTATGAACCTTTTCTTGAAATTATTATCATAAATGTAACATACCTGCCTGAACCTTACCAAATAATGAATTGTCTTTCAACTCTTTAATATGTGCATCAAGCTTCATCTTAAATAAATGACAAAGGATATTAGGCCTGTCTTCTGGATTTACCATGGTGTCTTTAAGAAACCTTTTAATTTTCGGCCATTTAGGGTTACATGTCACGTTAAAAATAAATTTGGATATTCATATCACTTACAAAGGGACATTGCATCCAAATATTTTTGCATCATGTGGCGAGCACCACCGATAAAAGAAGAAGGTAAGATAACATGTTGTTCAATGTTGGAAACATCCGTCTCTCCTTGTTCTTGTACATTACATAAATTATCATAAGTTTCTCACCTTAAAACTTTTTTGTTGCTTACGTATGTAATGCAATCTCTCACTTTCAATCATCGTATAACCATCAACAATAATTTTTTTGGAGAAGTCTTCTTGCATTGAGAATCAATGAGAACATATTTACCCTATCTTGAAGTTTGAAGGCGAAGAACTCTCTCATTGTTATGGTTGGTCATTTACTTTTTCTTGAAGATGTTTTACCTCTATGAGGAATGTCAACTCTGTAACCATCTTCTCCATATGGAAACAAAAGTGGATACTAAAGAGGAAGATAAGATGTACGTAATTCACATATCTGTTGTAGATAACCTGTTTGATGTTTTACAATAATATCCCTCTTTTTAATTGTACCACCAGTATCTCCAACAATTAAAGCTACAACCTCCGAAGCAGTTGGTCGGTTATATGTTCTTCCATCCTTCTCCCGTCTTCCACTAAGGCATAACTTTAGCTCCACATTAGGATTGGATTGAAATCAATCTCTTGCCATCCTATAAGACTTAACCAAAACATTTTGGGAATCTAGTATGTTCTTCATATATCGTATAATCTCAACATCAAGGGAATTAGAAATTGATGTAGACCCTTCTTTTTGTTCACTAATTACATCATAAAAATATCAAAAACGTAAACATCAATATAACTATCTTAGGAAATTTAAATAAATCTATTAAGAAGTAAAGGGTGAATATATAGTGAAAAGAATTACGTCTATATGAAACTTCATGCTCAGTATCGTATATGTATAGTTAAGAGAATTTTGGTTTCGATCCATTTGGTGGTAGAAGACTGCCCATTTATGGTAATTTCGACCGCTAAGCCGGTATATGTATGGAGCATTACCTCTATTAATGGATGGATCAAACTTTTCCACCCATTGAGGTAAATGAAAACATTGCATTATAACGACAAATGTTCTTCATTAAGTATTTGCTTTTAGAATCTACACAACGAAAAAGATTTACATATATTGCAGAGATTTCTTTTTCTTTGGGAAGCTTAACCTTGCCATAAAGACAACAAAGTGAATAACTTGTTTTCATCCCACATCTTCTTCCCCTAAGAGCTTCGTCTCTCCGTAATTTTGCATGAAAAATTCATAGATAATCGTTTCATCACCATGATCCAAGTACTCTGTTTAATAATATGTTGGTGAAATATTATAATAAATTCAATAACAATAATAAGTTTTAAATGTGAAATAATTGATAAAGAAAAACTCACCTTGAGATATCCCAGCAATTATGTCTCTAAATTGTTGTTCATCGTTTAATTCTTCATCTGATGTCAAGTCAATTGTGGATATATCAGATAGATTTACAGTCTTCCTTCTTAATCTATGTTGTCCTAACGATATCTTCATAGTAGAAGAAGTTTGCTCAATTGTCGATGAATTGATTGATGTCATGCCATTAGAAGATAAGGAATAGAATATGTTATTTGATTGCGGTGTTGCAATGTTATTATTTAAAAGAAAAATGCCTATTTCAAATATAAAAACGTTACTAAGTTATACATATAAATGTAAGGTAATCATTATATTAAAATAAGATGTTAAATAAATTATACATACCATTGGTAATATTAGATAAAGTACTTCCGATAGTTATATTTGAATAATGATATTGAATACTTGTATGTTCATACTAATGATATGTATATGGATTCATATTTTCATCATCACAACAAATATTTTTGGACTTATTTGAAGATCTTAATTGCAATTCAGAAACGCAATTATCACCTATAAAAAGAATTTGTAAATAATAATGAAATAAATCATGTCTAAGGTGTTAATTCAAGAATGATATTGTTCTCATTCTCCATCTTATTACAAACAATGATATTGAGGAACCTTGAGTGTCTGATGTGGTAGACATAGAACACTGTTTATTGTTACTCAAAATTATCTTTCTAAGTTTTCTCCTTTCTTTGGGATCAGTAGAATCCTTATTCTAGTTGAAATCTGTGATAACTGGGTCCTGGTTATACACCTGAGGTAATTGTTAAGTGATTATTTGATTATGTGGTCACGTGAATATCTGATTAATTGCTATAATTAATCATGTGGATGTATGCATATGTATGTGAATATGTGTATGCATAATTTATATGTATGCATGAAATGTTATGAGTATATATCTACATGAAAAGGTATGTATATATGTAGATGTTATGTGTTAATATGCATCTGTGTATGAATGGCTTACATGCATGGGTGCATGGTATTGTGAGATGAGGAGAAATATTTTATATTTCTTCCTCTAAACCGCCTTTCCTCATAAGGCAAGGATAAAAGGGTGTCATTTTTGTAGAGGCAAGTTTTCGGCCGTACTTGGAAAGCTTGAGGAAAAAAGAGTTTTAGTGTAAAATCCTTGCCAAATTGGGAATCTGGGTAGTGAGATCAAGTAAAGTTGTTTTCCAAAATTGTTGGTTCCTTCTTCAAATCATTCTTGCATAAGAGGTGAGTTTTACTTCATAAAAACAACCCATTGAATCTGATATGGTTACTGGTTTCATTGTTTTAGAAATCTGCTGGTGTTGTACTTTGAATGTATGTATATATTCTTGATGAACTTCATGGGCCGATAAGGGCCTGTAATAGGATAGTGTACTGGTCGATGAGGGTCCTTACCGGCAAAGCCTTGACTGGTGTAAAAATTGAGTTTTTCACTCATTGTCCAATGAGGACCCTTTACCGGACATAATGTTGTCCGAATTAGACACTCATCTCCCAAGTGTTGTTTGGATTAATGTTTGGATAGTAAGGTGTTGACCGGATTGGAGGGTTATCCTACATACCTTGTCTGGTGAGGATGCTCATTGAACAAAGCCTTAGCCAGATTAGAATTGTAACACCCCCAAATTCACACATTGCATATAACACATATTTTATACGTAGAATACATGTTTTCCCCCACATAGGTCCTTGATACAAGAGTCTATAATGTAAGATTTTCAAAAGTACATGCTCTTATATCCTAGCATCTATGCTTCCAAAATAGCTAAGCACATAGGGAAGTAATTCACATAATGCTCTTTCCCTTATTATCTTTACCTGCACACATAATTTTGAAAACAAGAAATGAGGGTTAGACATGAATGTCTAGTGAGGTTCCCTTTTATGTAATGCAGGGTGAAGATCACCAAAACATTTATTTCAAATAATTCATCTTATGAAGCAAAACTAAAAACATACTACTTCGGTCCATCGGGCCTCTGATTCCAAACCACACTTGGAATATATTTCAACATCCAGGACCAGAGCCCCTCTGGTCTTTCTTCTAGAGCTTTTGGTTTCTCGACCAGAGCCTCTGGTTGTATTAACCAGAGCTTCTGGTTCAAAAGACATGATCAACCAAAGCCTCTCTAGTTCAACGTGTAAGCCAACTAGAGCCCCTCTGGTATGTTTTTCATAAAAAGATTCTAAGTATAAAATTCTTTTCTAAAAACATCTAAAAATATGATTTTGACATGAAAGCTTGTTGGGACTTCCGCCTATTTGTTCCCTCGAGTCGGTCAAATTCGCGACTCTTAAACCCAACGCTCCTGTAGCAATGCAGGAGCATCCCACATCGATGAGGCTAGGGGGATTCGTCTTCCTTATAAGGAAGGGGGGGATCTTACTCCTACTAGTGACGCGTTTTAAAGCCGTGAGGGGTTGTTGCCGGGAGGGGCAGCCCAAAGCGGACAATATCATGTGGGCGGTTCCCTAGTATTGGTCCAACAAAGCTCTTATCAATAGATACAAAACCTCTGATCCAATTAATACATTTAGTAAAAACTTGCTCATCCTCCAAATCAATAACCAGAATCCTCTGGTCCAATAATGTGGACCAACCAGAGCCMCTCTGGTTCCTTACAAGGAACAACCAGAGCCCCTCCGATTCCTCATAAAAATGACCATTTTGTTCCAAAACACTTTTAACCAATAACAATGGCCATAGGCCAAGTTTTCCCCTTCTCAATAACATCAATACTATTATTTCTAATAAGAAGAATATCTTTGAGTTCTCAAATCACAAAGAAGTAAGGACTCAGATCTATTGTAATCTTAAAAGACATAATAGTAAGAGCTATAATATTCACACACAATTGCCACCCTTATATCCAAAGGTACACCTCTCCTTGATATGCCACCCTTATTCCAAAAGACACCTCTCCTTGATATGCCACCCT
>NW_020202286.1:23852-25433 GCF_001531365.2 Cynara cardunculus var. scolymus
ACGGTAGTTTAAAAACTCACCTTAACAATCACAGATTTTACAGATTTAAAACACACAGCAAATCACAAGCTCTTCAAACAGCTTTGAACAAAAGATTCCTTCAAGAACACTTCTCACCGACACAATACTCTTTTTCTCTTTCAACAGATTTATCTTCAAATGAAATGATAAGGTAAAATCTTATCTTTTTATTTCTTTAAATACTCCCACCAAGGCGGTGAAGATTATTTTAATTATAAAACTCATAGGGGTTGAAAGCTTTAGCCAATAGAAATAACCTTGGGTGGTGGGTTTTGCATTATAAAATTCATGATTTCTTAACCATGAAGATATAAGTTTTTAAATAATAGAATAATGTTTCCATCCAAATATCTTATCACAAAATGCACCACCTCATGTATGCTTCACACCACATGCATATATGTATAAATTACATACAYATCATGCCATCTTTTCACATATATGCATGCACAATATCATGTTCACATTTCACATATATAGTTCATGCATTTCTACTTAGATATGCATATTTCACGTAATCCACATAATTTACATATATAAATTACCTCAACCCAAGTTGTCTCAAACCTGGTTATAACATTCTCCCCCCCTTAAAGGAATTCCGTCCCGGAATTCACTTAATCAAATAACCACGAATATTGGGTTCTCATGTCAGATTCTAATTCCCAAGTTGCTTCTGAAGCCTTATGAAAACACCACTACACTTTTACTAAACTGATTTCCTTGTTTCTCAATACTCTAGTCTTTCTTTCACTTACTGCCTCTGGTGTCTCGATAAAACTCAGCTTATTGTCAAGTTTAATCTCAGGAAGTGGTATTGCTAAACTTGAGTCTGCCAAACATTTGCGTAGATTTGATACATGAAAGGTGCTGTGAATTAAACGGAGTTCTTCTGGTAATTCCAACTGATAAGCTACCGGTCCAATTCTTTTGCAGATTCTGAATGGTGCAATATACCTTGGATTAAGCTTACCTTTCTTCCCAAATCTTATAACACCTTTCCATGGAGATACCTTTAACATTACAAAGTCACCTAATCTCATTCGCTCCCCTAGCTTTCGTCTCTCAGTGTCAGTGTCGGCCCAACAAATTTGATATTAGTATTTATTCTGAGGCTTTTCAAAATCGTTCAAATATTCAAATTTTCCCCTCTTCTTTTGTTTGTCCACCACTTTTCAATCGGTTTTCTTCGTTTGTCGCCATAGCTTTTCTGTCGATCCTGGGCAGTTTTGATTTTTGTTCGAATCTGGTCAATCTTTTCAGATGTTACTTGCACAATCTCGGGACCTGTCAATTGTTTTTCACCTACCACATTCCAACATAACAGCGTTCAACATTTTCTTCCATATAGGACTTCATAAGGTGCCGCTTGGATGCTGGAGTGATAACTATTGTTGTAGGAAAATTCTATCAACGACAAATGTTCTTCCCATGATCCCCCGAAGTCGATGACACAAAATCTCAACATATCTTCGAGAGTTTGGATGGTTCTTTCACTTTGTCCATCCGTTTGTGGGTGATAAGCCGTACTTAATCTGATTTGTGATCCCAAAGCTCTTT
>NW_020202286.1:26440-27890 GCF_001531365.2 Cynara cardunculus var. scolymus
CTGTTCTTCTTCCCACTGAAATTTAACTTTCTTTCGAGTTAATTTCGTCAAAGGCACGACTATTTTAGAGAAATCTTGAATAAACTTGCGGTAATAGCCTGCCAATCCCAAGAAACTTTGAATTTCAGATGGTGTTTTCGGTACCTCCCATTTTGCAACGACTTCAATCTTTGCTGGATCTACCTTTACTCCATCCTCAGATATAAATGCCCCAAAAACTGGACTTCTCTTAGCCAAAATTCACACTTTGATAGTTTAGCAAACAACTTTTCTCTTTTCAAAAGCTCAAGGATCAATCGAAGATGTTCTACATGCTCTTCTTGGGTTTTGGAGTATATAAGAATATCATCAATAAATATAATGACAAATTTATCAAGGTATTATCTACATATTCGATTTATCATATCCATGAAAGCTGCAGGAGCGTTAGTTAAACCCAATGGCATAACCAAGAATTCATGGTGCCCGTACCTGGTTCCGAATGCTGTTTTTGCTATATCACCTTCTTTGACTTTCAACTGATGGTATCCTTATCGCAAATCAATCTTTGAGAAGTAACTGGCTCCYACYAGTTGATCAAACAAATCATCGATCCTGGGCAATGGATATTTGTTCTTTATGGTCAATTTGTTTAACTCTCGATAATCAATACACATACGCGTAGTGCCATCTTTCTTTTTCACAAACAAAACTAGAGCTCCCCATGGTGAAGTACTTGGCCTGATAAATCCTTTGTCTGACAAATCCTGTAATTGTATAACCAGTTTTTTTAATTATGATGGAGCTAATCTGTACGGTGCTTTTGCTACAGGTGCTGCTCCAAGTATCAAATCAATCCCAAATTCAATAACTCTATCTGGAGGTAGCCCTGACAAGTCTTCTGGAAAGACTTCATGATATTCACTGACAACCGAAATTAATTCTTGCTTACTTTTTTCTTTCTTGGCATCAATTATGTAAGTTAAAAATCCTTGGCATTTCTTTTGGATACATTTTCTGGCTTTCATCACAGATAGCAAACTGGTACGATGATCTTGATGATCACCATAAATTACGACTGTCCCTCTGTCAGGTAACATAATTCTAATCATCTTCTTATTAAAAACGATGCTGGCCTTATTTTCTGCCAACCAATCCATYCCTATTATTACATCAAATTCTTTCATAGGCATGGGAAACAATCGGATGGGTAGCTYACAATCCTCAATCATGATAGTGCAGTTTTTAAATATATAACTCACAGATACTTGACCGTTAGCAGTATCAACTACTAATTTATCGTCAAGTGGCACAGAATTCATACGAGCACAAAAGGCAAACGATGGGGATACAAATGAGAAGTTTGCACCCGAGTCAAATAACACTTTAACATGTAAGGAGTTCACGAAAAATGTACCTGTTACTACATCGGGTGTAGTTTCTGCTTCATGTTTGGTCATTTGAAAAGATG
>NW_020202286.1:28278-29933 GCF_001531365.2 Cynara cardunculus var. scolymus
CTTGAATCTGTTGACAAACTCTAGCCATGTCATAGTTTGCAAAATATCGGTTCTGGCTAAGGATTCTACTTCCCACCAAAATAACACATTTGATTTCAGCACAGAGACTGCAAATCTGACTTTATCTGTTTCTGCACATTAGATGGTATTGAATACAGACTCCATCTCTTTGATCTAACACATAGCTTTAATTGGATCTCTTTCTCCCGAGAAGGTTGGTGGTTTACATGTTAGAAACACCTTTATATCTCCTTCCCTGTTATTGAGAATTAGAATCGATGGAGTAACTTCAATTCTGCCTGTCTCTATTCTGGCAGGATTCCTCAAAATAGAAGTCAAGGTTTCCCTTAGCTTTCCCATTTCTTCAGATAATATGTCTCTTGTTACATATTCTGGGTGAGACATCCGTTCTTGATTCATATTTTCAGAGTTTGATTCTGCTTGATTCATATTAATTTCTGGCTGGCTTATTTTGCCTCTAGTCTGCCCCCTACCTCTGCCTCTACCTCTGCCACTGCCCTTAGAGGTTCCAATAGGAGCAACAGGGGATTCTTCTTCATTGGGGCGAGTGATCCTTTCTGACCTTCTCGATCTACTAGCCATCTGTAGATAATAAAGTTAAAACACATATTTTTCGCATTCCGAAATATAATAAAATGTCCAAGTTCAGTTATATACCTGTAGATTCAAAATTACATTGGCCAGATGTAATCCGAAAATACCTTACACACTGATCTCTTAACTTATTAAATTTATTCCGAAGGTGCTAACTATGTTTGGGACCCTAATATGCAATGAAATAGTTTAAGTCTAGGTATCATGCATGTGAATACCTAAATCCCTTAAACTCAGGCTCTGATACCAACTCTGTAACACCCCCAAATTCACACATTGTATATAACACATATATTATACCTAGAATACATGTTTTCCCCCACATAGGTCCTTGATACAAGAGTCTATAATGTAAAATACGTAACCCAAAAATTTCAAAAGTACATGCTCTTATATCCTAGCATCTATGCTTCCAAAACATCTAAGCATATAAGGAAGTAATTCACATAATGCTCTTTCCCTTATTATCTTTACCTACACACATAATTTTGAAAACACGAAATGAGGGTTAGACATAAATGTCTAGTGAGGTTTCCTTTTATGTAATGTAGGGTGAAGATCACCAAAATATTTATTTTAAATAATTCATCTTATGAAGCAAAACTAAAAACATACTGCTTCGGTCCATCGGGCCTCTGGTTCCAAACCACACTTGGAATATATTTCAACATCTAGGACCAGAGCCCCTCTGGTCTTTCTTCCAAAGCTTCTAGTTTCTCGACCAGAGCCTCTGGTTGTACTAACCAGAGTTTCTGGTTCAAAAGACATGATCAACCAGAGCTTCTCTAGTTCAACGTGTAAGCCAACCAGAGCCTCTCWGGTCTGTTTTTCATAAAAAGATTCTAAGTATAAAATTCTTTTCTTAAAACATCTAAAAATATGATTTTGACATGAAAGCTCTTATCAATAGATACAAAACCTCTGATCCAATTAATACATTTAGTAAAAACTTGCTCATCCTCCAAATCAATAACCAGAATCCTCTAGTCCAATAATGAGGACCAACCAGAGCCACTCTGGTTCCTTACAAGGAACAACCA
>NW_020202286.1:31328-35985 GCF_001531365.2 Cynara cardunculus var. scolymus
TCAAACCTGGTTATAACAAGAATTTATGTTGTAGAGTTTTGACTCGTGAGGTTGGTTACTGGACATAGTATTTTCTGATGAAAATGTAACCGGATAGTGTGTTGACCGGTGAGGATTGTATCCGGATAGAGTGTGACTGGTGAGGGTGTTATCTCTCTAAATGTTGTTTGGATTGCAGTGTTGGCCGATGAGCGGCAGTTATCACCCAAAAACTTAAGAATTAAAAATAGTGATTTTCACAAATGTTATTTAACAGCTTTAAACTTGTTTTATGTTGAGAAAGGGTATTTTGTATCTCTCAAATGTGGTCTATAAATTGAGAACGATATTGTTGTTTTCTTTCAGAACGGTTATGACATGAAGTCTGTTTTCAAAGAAATAATGAGTTGAGATTGAAAAGTGAATTTAAGAACTTGAGGAGTTCTTGAGATAAAGTTTCTCATATGAAACTATTTTGAAGCCATTATTGGCTAAAACTACAAATTCCACTGTAGATTTGAGATGGAAATAAGGGTAGCATATCAAGGAGAGGTGTACCATGGGATAACTATGACATATCAATGAGAGGTTTACCATTGGATAATGGTGGCATATCAAGGAGAGGTGTACATTTGGATAAGGGTGGCATTTGTATGTGTGGTTACTATTATAGCTCTTGTTATCACATCCTTAAGATGCAATAATTATGAGTCAACATTTCTATGTGACATGAAGACTTGGGAACATTGCTCTTATTGAAATGATAACAATGATATTATTGAGAAATGGAAAATGGCTTAGAGCCAGAGGCATTAATTGACGTGTTTTTGGAGGATTTTGAGATATCACGTTTTGAGTATTCCAAAGAGTTGTGATTTGAAATAAAACCCGGATGGTCATTGATTATTATTTAATCAATTCTTGTTTAAATATAAAATTGGTTGTAACTTAAAAGTTTTTAATAATAACCAAGAGCTCTGGTGATTGTTATTTCTTGGTACTTTGTTATATGATCGTAGAGGTTGAGACCATAAGCTCTGATTAGTTGTGACTTATGAGCTTTGAGAGTTGTATTTTAGATGCCTATGAAAACCTGATTGGTTAATCTTCTTATGTGATATGATCGTTTTATAATTTGCAGTTTGTTTTACTGAAGTTACATTTGTGGTCGGATATTCAAATGTGAAATTTAAACAGGTTTTTGTAATTTTCACCCTGTAATTGCAAAATAAGGGTTATCTCAGTAACCTCCAGGTCTAACCCTCATTTTGTAGTTTGAAATATGCGTTGCAGGTTCAGCTGGGTCCAGGGATAGTAAGGGGAAGGTGAAAACATAATTATTTTCTTAATACACTTATCTGCTTTTTTGAAGATTAACCTGTTGATTGATGTATTTTGAAGATACATGTTGTTATACATGTGATAGTACAAGAACATTCTTTTGGAATTTTTAAGTTGTAAATTATGAATATAAGTTTCTTGCACTAGTGGAACCTTTGGGGTGTAAATTATAGTTCTTTTATATGAAGTACATGTTATATGAAAATGTGGAAGTTTGGGGTGTTACAGAGGTGGTATCAGAGCCTGAGTTTTAGAGATTTAGGTATTCGAAGCATGATGTCTAGACTTAAACTGTTATTTGCATATTAAGGGGTCCCGAACGTAGATAGTACCATTGGAAATAGTTATGATAGGTTAAGTGGTCAGTATGTAAGGTAAAGTTGAATTAAAAATGGCCAATGTAATTATGAATTTACAGGTACATATATGTATTTGGATACCATGTTATATTTGTGAATGTGAATACATGATTATTAATATTGAGTATCTACAGATGGCTAGTCGATCTAGAAGATCTGAAAGATCACCCGCCCTAACCCCGATGATGGAGATGATTATCCTGCTAATGCTCCGACCGGTGCTTCTGAAGGTTGAGGCAGGGGAAGAAGCAGGGGTAGAGGACGAGGGAGAAGTCAGGTAAGAGGCAGATCGAGTCACTCTAAGAATCACCCAGATCAGGATGAGTCTATATGTGTGTCCCACCACAATGATCAATCTTCAATACATCTTCATAACAATGGCTGATTAAGATAAATCTTCAAGAACACAAGATGAACTATGAGAGAGAAAGTCAAACATTCAAAGCTTTAGTCAACTCTCTTATTACGTAATCAGAATATACAATGAGCTCTCTTTGTTGGGTTCAAGATTAGAGCTAAAATGTTGTATTCAAGTTTCTCCATTTACTTAGCTTAATTGTAATTAGTTTAGTTTTATTTTCCTTAGTATAAATAGTCTTTCCTTTGTAATTGTAATTACACACTTTGATTACATCATTAATTCTGAAAAGGTGATTTGACAGCCAAGTAATTCTCTCTCCAATCTATCTTACATTCATCTTTGTTCTTGAGATTTTATGATGATTACATCAAGATTCGTATGAAATCTGAACTTTTCAATTGGTATCAGAGCAAGCTGCAGCAGTTTGGATTTGAAGATATCCATTTTACACATTTTGCACGAATTTTTTTATAATTTTTCGATCTGATTCGTCTTTGTTCATCACTGTTCTTGAGAAATTTTTTTACCAGATTGGTTTTTGGGTCATAAATTGCTCATTTTTGAGTGTTGTTAATCAAGATTTACATCGCCAGTTTCGGTTTTGCATTTTATACAACTTTGATTCACACCATTTTGTGACTTTCACAAGTTGTGATGCTGAAAATGACCAAAATCGAGTTTTAGTTTTTCTGGAAAAAGTTTATAAAAACTCATATTTTTTCATGTTTTGATCCATTTTTTTGGAAAAAGTGTGAAATTTTATGTTTTTGGTTGAATTTTATCCGGATAAGACTTGTGCGGTATAACAATCCGTGTGGTGGTAGTTGTTTTTGGATATAGGTAAAACCGGACAACACTTGGAAGGATTGCTTGAACGGTTTACTAATCCGGCTAGTTACCAGACATATCTTGTGTGGATTAGTAATAAACCGGATAACACTTGAGAAGACATGGTAAGCGGTTTAATACCTTGACCGGTTTAACCAATCGTGAGGTAAGTGTGCGGTTTAGGAATCCGCTTGGTAAGTAAGCGGTTTATCCTAAAATCGTATCTTGAACGATATTTGTTTCTTGAACGGTATTTGACTTTGAATGGTGTTTGACTTTTGTTGATCGATTGAATATATTTGATTTTTGATCGGTTTAATAAGTTTGACTTGTTGACCGGTTTATCTTTGTGATTGATTTATATTTGTGCGGTTTATACTTGAACATTTTTAGTGTTTAATCTTTGCACGGTTTATGTTCGTGTGTTGCCCGGATTCATAATCCGGATAACTTGTTCATATTGGATATATTGTTGATCGAACTTCTAAACCGGACAACATTGTGCGGATTGCTAATCCGGACAAGTTTTGTGCTTATTTGCCTGAGTGTTRRATGTGTGCATATTACAGTTTACATTTTATCAGATACATTTTTGGTAAACTGATCTTTCAAATTCAAACTTTGAACTGCAGTAGATCCTAATTTTTCATACTACAAAGATGAGTTCAAAAGAAGCGATGGCRATTGGTACTGATACCAAGCCACCAGTATTGTTTATAGGAGATTACAATCAGTGGAGAGATAGATTTTTGAATTTCATTGAAAGATTGAAGGAAGGAGAAATGATTTTAGAATCTCTACTGGAAGGCCCAGCTGAATTTTTTATGAATGTAGCAGCTGATCCTGTTATGGGCATTCCTGCACAGAAGTTACCAAAGCGTAAAGATCAATATACTCCTCAGGACAAGGAAAGATCACATGCTGATGTGCTATGCAAATCATACATGATGCAAGCACTAACCAATGACATATACACAAGCATAGACAGYTACAAGTCATCTGGCCACAGCATGTGGATACAAATAGAGAAAATGATGATGGGATCTAAGGTTGGAACTCAACTGAAGATCACTAACTGCATTTCTGCGTAYRAAGAGTTCAAGGCTAGGGAAGGAGAAAGCCTTGATGATGTCTATAATCGTCTTGCTAGGCTGCTGAATGAGCTCACAAAGAACGGAATCTCTAAAACCAACATCGAGATAAATGTTAAGTTTCTTAACAATCTCCAACCAGAGTGGAAAACATTTGCCAACAATATCAGATTCAACAAACAGCTATCTGATATTGATGTACATGAAATTTACAAAACTCTGAAGCAAAATGAACAAGATGTTTTAGAAATCCGTAAATCTAAGAAGAAGGAAAAGGAAGTATCTGATCCTTTAGCTCTTGTAACTVAGAAGAAGGAGAAGAAGTATAAAGGCAGATCTGGGAAGAAGGTTGTTGAAGTTAGTTCGTCAAGCGAGTCTGAGCAAGAAAACAATAACAGCTCAGAATCTGACTCTGAAGTCAAGCAAGCTATGGCCATGCTGACCAAAGCTTTCAAGAAGTACAAGTTTGCCAAACGGCCACACTCGAATAATCAACGATACTCATCCGGATCAAAGTATGATTACAAGGACAAATTCGGAGAGAAAAAGAAATATGAAGAGAAAAGATTTGAGAAGAAGTACGAGCGAAAGCCAGAAGAAGGAAAGAAATATGGCAAAGCAGTAGCTGATGAGCATACAAAATGCTTTAACTGTGGCAAATTAGGCCATTTTGCCATTGATTGTAAGAAGCCGGTAAA
>NW_020202287.1:0-27355 GCF_001531365.2 Cynara cardunculus var. scolymus
CGTCGGAAATCCGTCGGAAAGTTGTTTTTCCGACGGATTTCCGACGGATTTTGCCGTCGGAAAAACCCGATTTTTTAGTAGTGTCAAGTGGTGTGTTCCCACTAATTTATTATCATCCAATTGAGTTGAAATAATAATTAAAGAATACTTAAAATAAACAATGTCTTGTTGACAAAATCCATAAAAACGTCACTCTCATAAAATAATCCAATCCATTAGCTTTTGTCTTTCACTACTAATCTTTGACCTCAAATCCGGGGGCTCCACACTTTTATTGCTAAACCCTATTACAAGCTTTGAAAAAATCATTATATTAGCTAACTTTTCATGAAGTGAAAGGTTAGATTTCTTTATTGGATGTTTTAACTTTAGATAGACATTTGAAGCGGATCCGATGGACCGGACCAGATCTGATCATATAAATACCAGTTCATTATATTATCGATTTGGACCACGCGAGATCACACATCCTTTTATGAACCAATTTTTTTTAGTAGAACGCGATAACCAAAGTCTTTTTTCCTATCAAATATAGACTAGTATCTTTTACTAAACCAGTATAAGCTCAATCCAGATAAAGATTGATCCATATTTAAAAATAATCGTTTAATTCCTTCATTTTCTCTTTTTTTTCCCCCTTTTTTAAATGCACTAGAACAAAGATTTTTGGACTAAACCAAACCTAGAAGGGACTATTTTTGAACTAGGGTTGGCTAAACTTTGACTAGGCTCGATATGGGTTGGTTCCAAAAAATTTGATTTGGTCAAAGTAGTCTGAAAAATCTAGAAAAGTCCAAGTTTGGCAAGATAAGGACCTTTTTAGGAGAAACGGTCTGTACCAATCTTGCTCTAGCCTAGTGGGTTCATAACTATTGGTCTACCTTTTGTTTTGATGGGTTACATGGTATTCACGGTGGGTTCAAAAGGCTCACAAGTGGTATATCTAATTAGTTTTGCTGGTTATTTGGGTTTAACAATGTGTTCACTAGGTGTGCATAGAGTTTTTATGGGTTTTATCATAGAGGGATGATCCCAAGATTTCAATAAATGATAAGCTTCACCTTGTGTTCACAATTATTCACACGTTTTTTTATGGGTTTTATGTTGTGTGTATGTTATGTTAATAATGAGAGAGCATAGAGGAGAGATAAAAAAGAATTGTAAAGTTTCTCATATAACCCATAAATCTTGTTAAAATTGCGAAACAAAATCTAGGTTGTTAATAACTCTTGATCTATGTTGATATGTGGTTTGTATTGATTCTCACGTTTATCACAAAATGCAAAGTCTGCTTGAGAATAATCAAATAAGAACCTGAAAAAGGTTACAAACATGTGAGAACCAATCAAAAAAATATTGTTTTACATATAAAAATTCATCGAAACCTAGGATTTAAGATATTGTTTCATATATATTTGTTTGACAATTTATTTATTTTATAATGTGATTATTTTTAATATAAAATTATTGTGATACAGTAATAATCATTGACATATTTATTAACAATTTATATATATATATGAAAAAAGGCTAAAAACCCTATGGGTTTTAGTGTTTGAAATGATTATCCAAGTGGAACAAATAAGTTCTTGGACATTCCTAAACTTGTTAAATAACTTCTTGAACTTTCTAAACTTGTTAGATACATCCTTGTGAGCAATAAAACTGGTTAATTTGGTAAAATAATGGAAAAGATCTGGAAAAAAAATCAGTGGACTTTCATATTTTGAACGATTAAGTTCCTAAACTTTTTTTAAACCAAAAAATACTTACATCTATAAAATGAAACAAATATACCAAAAAAGTACTTTCATTTACAAAAAAGTACTTTCATTTAGAAAAAATTAATGATAAAATTTATTTTTAATTAAAAATAAAAAATATTTTGTCAGCAATTTTTCAAATTAAAATAAATTAAAAAGGACTACTGATTAAAATTTATTTTAATTAAAAATAATATATATTCCATATATGGTTTCTCAAATTAAAAAAAAACTAAAAAAGATTTGGTGAAATTTATTTTAAGTAAAAATAAATTAAATAGTAGTCCTTTTTAATTCATTTTTTAGTTTTTTTAATTTAAAAAATCACTGATAGAATATATTTTATTTTTAATTAAAATAAATTTCATTAATAATCTTTTTTAAATGTAAGTATTTTTCGGTATATTTGTTTTATTTTATAGATGTAAGTATTTTTTTGTTTAAAAAATATTTAGGGACTTAATCATTCAAAATATGAAAGTTATTGGTTTTTTTAGACTTTCTCCATTATTTTACCACACTAACCAGTTGTATAGGTCATAAGAATGTACTTAACATGTTTTCAAAAAAGTTCAAAAAGTTATTTAACAAGTTTTAGAATATCCAAAGATTTCTTTATTTCAAAAACTTGTCCAAGAACTTAATCATTTCAAACACTAAAGTCCATTAGATTTTTTTAATAAAAAATATGTAAGTATATATACATATAAGGGAGCGTTCAAATAAAAAACCACTCAATTTGTAAAAACCGTGAAAACTTCATTCAACCAATCATAATTTTTCATTTTGTTCATTTTTTTGTAATTATGAGAGGTTGATTAACCATTTTTATTGTGGAGGGTGTTAATCATGGATATTATCATCTTCATTATTTTAATTTTAGAGAAATACATGAAACAGTTTCATTAAAATTTCATTAAATGTTATATGAAACAATTTCATAACCATATATGAAACAATTTCATCAAAAAAAGTATTATATGAAACAATTTCACAAGATTAAACAATTTCATGAAAAAATTTCATAAGATTAAACAAAAAAATCGACGTATGAGGTTGGTTTGTACGGTTTTTTACAAATGAAGGTTGTTTTCATTTGATCGCTCCTCTACACACACACACACAACACACACATACACACACACACACACACACACATATATATATATATATAAACCTTCAAATTTTTGTTAATAGTAATAAATTTTCATAGAATTCTTAACAATAATAAACTTTCAAAAATCTCACATTTAATAGCAATCAACCTATTGTTAATAATGATGAACTTTTACATTCTTTAATGGTAATGAACCTTCAAACTCTTCTTGACGATAATAAACTTACACATTTTTAATTAAATGCAATAACCCTTCACATTTTTATTAACAAAAATAAGCATTCTTGTAACTTTTTAGCAACAATGAATCTTCATTTTTTAATAGCAGTAATGGTAAACCTCCACATTTTTTTTGTTACAACAATGAGCCTTCACATTTTCTTTTAACAACAATAACTCTTCATTTTTTTGTTAACAACAATGAAAATTCACATTTTCTTTAGTGTATGTTTGCCCTTTCCCTTTTTTTGAAGAGAACTCAGTTCATTGTGTAAATAGATAATTAAAATCAACCTTTGGAGACAAAACAAACAACCTCATACCTTATACAGAAAAGTACATGTGTAGGTTACTTTATTGTCTCCAAACATGCTTACCAACTTTGTAAAAGATAATTGTTTATATGCGGCCAAAAGCCTACATATCTGAAGACAAAAGACAAGTTCTCCAATAGAAGTTTGTCACGTGGCTTGTACCCTCTGACCTGCATTAAATGGCTTGTACCCTGTTCTCAGCAAGCACCTTCTTCTCCTTCTAACTCTCTTCTTTCTTGTTCTTATCTTCTGTGCAAGCTGTGTATTTCTAAGATTATTTAGATTAAGTCTTAATCTAATCTTTTTCCATAACAATCCGAAAATTCGATATTGATCTTCTTTTTCTCAATAAACGAATTTAAAAGTAAAAATTGTGTGTTTGTATTCATCTCCCCCCCTACAAACTGTTACCTTCAAAACTCTTGTAGATCCGTTTGAGACCAACAATAATAATGATATACTATATGTATTGTGATAACCGGTTTATCGGTCATAAAGTTCAGGGTTGTTTTTGAATTGGGATGGTAAGTTGAGGGGTTTAATATGATTATATGTTTAAAACTATTTTAAAACACTTCCACTGCCTTATAATTGATTATGCATTTTACTTGAGATATTTTTTGTTACCTCATGGGGATTGACTTATCGCATCCTATGGATGCCACAAGTTGGGTTTATCTCACCAAGGTGATGCGATAAGATGAGGTCCTCACACCAGGGTGTTGCGAGGACATGGGGTTATCTCAACCAATATGTATTTATCACACCTGTGTGATACGATGAGATGGGTTCCCGCAACAGTGTGTTGCTAGGAAATAGGACTGTCTCACTCAATGTGATCCGAGAAAATTATAGTTTTATTTATATGATACAAGTTTATGTGTTATGTGAAAAAGGGTTTATTTGGTTGTTTGACTAGAAAAATGGGTGATGTCTCATCTTATTGATACGACAATAGAGGTTTGTTTCAATAAAATGTTGTATATTTGTCATTTATACAAATATGGATTGTAAAATTGGTTTAGTGATTTTTCACCAGTTTTGATCAACCAGTTGAGGTCCGTTACTTCTCCAAAATCGATTTGCGGTCAATATATCATCAGTTGAAAGTCAGAGACGAAGATATTGCTAAAACTGCGTCCCGAACAAGATACGGGCATCATGAGCTTCTAGTCATGTCGTTCGGACTAAGTAATGCTCTAGCAGCGTTCATGGACTTGATGAACAAGATATGTAATGAATATCTTGATAAATTTGTTATTGTATTTACTCACGATCAAAAGTTGAGCATGCCGAACATCTTCGTTTAATTCTCGAACTTTTAAAGAGAGAGAAATCCTATGCAAAGCTGTCAAAGTGTAAATTTTAGTTGAGAGAAGTCCAATTTTTAGTCATATTGTTTCTGAAATAGGGGCAAAAGTGGATCTTGAAAAGATTAAGGTCATTGAAAGATGGGAAGTACCGAGAACACCCACCGAAATTCGTAGTTTCTTGGGTTTAGCGGAGTACTATCGAAATTCATTTAAAAATTTTCACGTATTGCTACACCTTAGACTAAATTGACAAGAAAAACTGTTAAGTATGAATGGAGAGAGGATCAGATTAAAGCCTTCCGACCGGTAAAAGATCGATCATACAATGATCCGATATTATCACTACCAGATGGGTTGGAGGATTTTATGGTATATAGAGATGCTTCGAAGTTAGGTCTGGGATGTGTATTAATGCAGAGGGGAAAAGTTATCCCATATGCTTCCAGACAGTTGAAGGATCACGAGAAACAATACCCTATGCACGATATGGAGCTTGCCATCATTTTTGCCTTAAAGATTTGGAGGCATTATCTAGTAGGGACTAAATGTCAGATTTACATTGATCATAAGATTCTTCAACATTTATTTAACCAGAAGGAATTGAATATGCGGTAAAGACAATGGATCGAATTGGTGAATTGCTATGATTGCAAAATTCTTTATAACCCCAGGAAGGCAAATGTAGTGGTTGACGCGCTTAGCCAGAAAGAAAAGAGTAGAACGATCAAAGCCACTGCGTTAAGAGCAAACTTAATCCCTGGCATTCTTAACAAAATCCTAAGATGTCAAAGTGAAGCAGTTAAAGAAGAAAATTTCAATGCTGAAAGAGTTGAAGGAATATTATCAACCCTGACGAAGAACGATAGAGGAATTCTATGTTTCCAAGATAGAATTTGGGTACCACGTTTCGGGAATAACCATGAGTTAATTCTCGATGAAATTCATGTATGATGATATTCTATTCACTCGGGTACCAATAATATGTACAAATATTTAAAACCATTCTATTGATGGTCAGGATTGAAGAAAGATATTGCAAAATACGTGGAATGATATTTGACGTGTCTACAAGTAAAGATTGAACATAAACGACCATATGGGAATTTGCAGTCTTTGAAAAACCTATGTGAAAATGGGATCATATCACGATGGATTTTATTATGAAGCTGTCGCAAACTCCAAAAGGATATGATGTTATATGGGTTATTGTAGATCGTTTAACGAAATCTACGCACTTTCTACCAATTAAAGAGAATTATCCTTTAGAAAGGCTTGCGAAGATTTATATCGAAGAAATAGTGAATCGTCATGGTGTTCTCTTGTCAATCGTCTCGGATAGGGACAGTCGGTTTACCTTAAAGTTTTGGAAGAGCTTTCAAAGAGCCATGGGATCTCAAATCCGGTTGAGTACAATGTATCACCCTCAGACAGACGGGTAGAGTGAAAGAACACTTCAGACCCTCGAAGACATGTTGAGAGCTTGTATCATTGACTTTGGGGATCTTGGGAAAATCATCTACCTTTGATCGAATTTGCTTATAATAACAGTTATCATTCCAGCATCCAAGCAGCATAGTACGAGGTTGTTAGTGAATGCCCAAAAACCAATCATATGATGATGGTAACTTTGAGTTTTGTTTCATGAAATTAATAAATATAAAGGCATTGCCCATTTTATTATGTCTATATTATATTCTGTGTTTTAATATTCATAATAAATAACCTTAGAATAATGTATTCTAAATGTCCCTAGTTAAATATTATTTCGGGTTTAAGGTTGAAGTAATATGATAATGACTAGCATATGTAGGGATTCATATAGAGATATCGAATCTGCATATGGGTACAAAATGGATATTTTCTGTATCGGACGTGACTCGTTATGAGAACACTTCATTGGATGTCATGTGAGTGTCATAAGTGTTTCTCATATGGTCGATGTACATGTAATTCTTTGACTTGAGAAAATGGAGTTTGTTATGTGTGAGTAATGTATTTTGTTCTAATCATTCCGTAACTGGGTGACAGAATGATAGTTGGGTATGTTGCATATCACATGATAAAATTAGCATGTATCAAGATAGGATTTGTCCCTCCTTTATGACGGGAGTGATGTCTCTGGGCCCCTTGATAAATATATACTAWATAWATGCATGCATGCTTAGATAATTGATATGAGATATCATTATCTATTTTTTATTAGTATGTTAAGGAATCAAGAAACTAGAGATTGGACATAATGAGAATGACACATTCAATGTCTCATGTTCAATCTAGACATCAAGGACAAAATAATTAAATATGTGAAACTAAAATTGACTACAAACCGATAATTTGTTGTATCACTAATTCTCGTCATTTGGGTAACGGTGATGTATTGCTAKATAYCRYTYATCGTTTATAACTATAAATATGAGATTTATATTTATTGCCAACATGTCAAGAACCCATTGGGTCACACGCTTTGAACATATTCGAATAAGGAGTTTCAATAATAAAAATGTTTAATTATCATATCTGATTTGTATCGATTTAATCTGATTAAATAAAATCAGATATTATTTATGTTGGACATAAATAAAGAGGACTAGGGATGGCTTTGTAAGAGAGTGGTGGTGTATGATTGTCTTACACTCAAGCATGGTAGAGGCATGGTGGAGGTATGGTGATGGTTAGGCCATATATCCCATGTCCATATAAAATGTATGACATTTTTATGCTAGTGTTTTTTAGAAGTCTTGCAATTCTCTTTTAAAATCATCTACAACAATATGCTCTCTTTTCTTTCTAAGTTTTGAAACCGTGACTAGCATCACAAGAAGGCAAAGGATTCAGATTGTTCGCGTGGATACCGTGGAGGCATCAAGCTTTGTTTGTTGTTGTGATTCAAAGTTTCACTAACTGTGAGGTATAATTTCGAAACACCCAATTTATTCCGGTTCGTATGGGTCCTTGGAGGGTTACGGTTTTATTTTCCGCTGTGCTTGAGATTCCTTTGTATGGTAGAAAATGTAGAATGACGTTGTGTTGGAATAAAGTGGGAGAAAAATAGTTGGCTGGTCTAGAAATTGTTCAGATAACAACTAAAAAGATTGATCAAACCCGAGAACGAATAAAAACAACTCAGTCATGACAAAAGAGTTATGTCGACAAACATCGAAAACATGTTGAGTTTCTGGTAGGAGATTTTGTGGTGTTGAAGATTTCTCCATGGAAAGGTATTGTACGATTTGGGAAAAAAAAAGGAAGCTCAGTCCAAGGTATATTGGATCGTTCAGAATCTGTAAAATGGTTGGTTCAGTAGCGCATCAATTAGAGTTGCCTGAGGAACTCAATGTTATTCACAACACTTTCATGTTTCTAACCTGCGAAAGTGTTTAGTTGATCTGAATATGGCTGTACCGCTATCTTAGGTTCAAGTTGATAATAAATGAAATTCGTGGAAACCCCTGAGGCCGTCATTGACCGGAAGACAAAGGTATTAAAGAATAAATAAATCAGTGTTGTGAAAGTACATTGGCGTTTTCATAAGGGTCAAATAGTTACTTGGGAACTAGAATCAAAGATGAGATCTAATTATCCTCAATTGTTTGATTGAAGGAATTCCGGGACGGAATTATTTTGAGGGGAGGATAATGTGATAACCGATTTATCGAGTATAAGGTTCGGGATTGTTATTGAATAATGATGGTAAGTTGAGGGGTCTAATGTGATTATGTGTTTAAAACTATTTTAAAACACTTCCACCGCCTTATAATTGATTATGCATTTTACTTGAGATATTTTTTTGTTATCTCGTGGGGATTGTGAAGTAGTAAGAATAACTTGGTGAGAAGTATGTGTGGGTACTTTTGAAACCGAAGAAAACATAACCTTTCGGTAAGCAAGTAGAAGCAGTTTTATATGATTCTGCTTCTTCTGGTTTATTGCTATTGAATTTCTTCTCATATCTACATCTCTGTGTGATTCAAGGTGGGTTTTATTTTATAAAATTTACTTTTACATTGATTAAAATAGAACCGTATGGTTCTTTATATGGAGATTTGAAAACTGTTAGTATGCTACTTTTAGCATAATATTGTATTTTGATATGTTAATATCAAATTATTGGAATAAGGGTGGCATAATCAGGAGAGGTTTATTTTGGATATAAGAGTGACATAATCAGGAGAGGTGTATTTTGGATATAAGGGTGGCATAATCAGGAGAGGTGTATTTTGGGTACAAGGGTGACATAATCAAGAGAGATGTATTTTGAGTATAAGAGTGACATAATCAAGAGAGGTGTATTATGGTTATAAGGGTGGCAAAATCAATCTATATGTGAAATTGGGTTTTTGATCAAGTTGACAATCCGTTTGTCGCATCTTTATGATGCGATGACCTTCAGTTGTCGCATCCTTGTGATGCAATAACTTGGGTTTATCGTATCCTATTGATGCGATGACTGAAGTTTATCGCATCCTTGTGATGCAAGGAGCATGTCAAGGATGCAACAAGATTGACTTATCGTATCCTATTGATGCGACAAGTTGGGTTTATCGCACCAAGATGATGCGATGAGATGGGGTCCTCGCTTTAGTGTGTTGTGAGGAAATGGGGTTGTCTCACCCAATATGTATTTATCGCACCTATGTGATATGATGAGATGGGTTCCCGCATCAGTGTGTTGCGAGGAAATAAGGTTGTATCACCCAATGTGATGTGAGAAAATTACAGTTTTATTTATATGATGTGACAAGTTTATGTGTTATGTGAAAAATGGTTTATTTGGTTGTTTGACTAGACAAATGGGTGATGTCTCATCTTATTGATACAACAATAGATATTTATTTCAATAAAACGCTGTATATTTGTCATTTATACAAATATGGATTTGTAAAAGTGGTTTAGTGATTTTTCACTCTGTAATAGCAAACAAAGAGATTTCTCACTAGATCTCAAAATCTAACCCTTGTTTGTATTTTAAAATGTGAATTATAGGTCGGGCACAATCTAATGATAAGGGAAAATGAAAAGTACGAATAATTTATGATTGTTTTTTGGATAATGTGTTATCTTTTGTACTTGAGTACTTATTATGTATACAAGTTTTGTATTGGAATTTTGTGGAAAATTTTGATAGATACTTTTGTAATGTAGCTTTTGTATATAAATATAGTGGGACCAAATGTGTAAATTATATTTCATGATATATGAAATATGTTGTTATATGCAAATGTAATCTTGAGGTGTTACATGTATTTATGAAAACCTAATATTATATATATATATATATATATAAAATTATAAAAAATTAATATTATATTAATATTATAAAGGTCAACTTTATTCACCTACAAATATATAGTCCAACTTTATTGACCTCTATTTTGTTAGTGTTTTAATTGTGAGTTGGAGATGTAAACAACTTCAACTTTGTATTTTTAGTGTTTCCAATTGTTGGGTTGAGATGCGATAACAACATGACTTTTAATTTTATCATGAAATATTATATCCAAAGCGTTAGAACTTAGGCGTGAACATGGTATTGAACCATGCTTTTTTTCCATATATCATGTACCAATCAATTATAATTGGTATACAAAATTTTATATCATGTATCAACCAACTTGGTACTAACTAAATTGTTACCAACTTTTTTCGGTTGGTAAATGTTGGTATGATGTTGTACCAACATCGCAAAAGTTGAAGTTATAAATTTATTTAAATTGACATCTTTACCAACTAAATCTAGATACACTAAAATTATCAAGTATTCACATAACATGTTGATATGTGTTGTACCTCATGTCCCTATCTATGCAAACATTTAAATACTTTCATATAATACAAGCATCACTAATCGTCTAATACCAAAAGACTTTGAGAATCGTCGATAAACTGTGGACGTGTATACAAGTTACTAAGGTTGTTAGGATTAGGGGAATGAATTTAATCAAATTCTATATATCTATCCGCATAATAACTTAGCAAAATATAAAACTAGAAAATATAAAATTTAAAATCAAAATATTTTGTATTATTAATTAAACTTTAATTAATAGGTAATTAAAAAAATCAATATGGTACGATATTATCATGGTACACGACTTCTAATATGACATACCAACCAAGTTTAGATAGTTGGTAGATACTACCACCCAATTATATTGATACAAACTAAATTGATATCAATTAAATTGGTACCATTGGTATAATAATTAATTAGTTTATCTTAATATAAAATTGATATCCCTAATAAACCTAGCATCATATTGCATTTAGACCAATACGCTTTGAAACCTAATCCTTTTTATTATTTATTATTTTAAGTAACTAGAAGGTTACTCGTGTAATGTATCGAGGCACATCCTGATTTCAATGTTTCATTTTATTCTTTACCTACGTCAATATAATACCGTTTTATGTGGTTTTGAGAAAACAATAATATTTTTATTTTTGAATAAAATATCATAAAATTTTGAAAAAACTATTTTAGATATTAGTATCAAATTAACTATTTAAAAATTTCTGTTTTGTGTAATTTTCTTTAATTCAATTTTTTTATTATAATTTAATTTAATGTAACGAAGTAATTTAATATAGGTTTAATTACATATATCTTTATAAAGATAATAATTAAGTATTCTGTTAAAACTTAATGATTATCCTATTTATATTCTAGATTTTTTATATTTAAAATGAAATTTTATCCTGTATTTGATTATGTTTATCTGCAGTTAGTTACACAAATTCAAATATAAGCTTTAACAAGTTGTACTTATGCACAATTTACTTGTAATTTTGAATTTTAAGTAATATGCATGAATAAACAGTACTTCGTGCATGAAAAATGGTTTTCAAAAGTTTTTGTCAAATACCCTATAATATAATATAGATAACCGATAAAAAATTTATACAAATACCCATTAAATGATTGGTAAATTGCTCATATCCAAATGAATTTCTTAATTGGTAAATAGTTCATACCCAAATGAATTTCTTCTCTTCTTTATTTAAGCATAGAACATTTATAAATACAAGATTATCTATTTATTTATGTAAATAAAAAATGAATTATCTATTTTTAAATCCAACAAGTCTTTATCCAATCCATTTTAAAGTCATTTCAATGTTATATTGCAAAATTGCATAACGATCAACCTTTTTTTGGCAAACTATTCAATCATGAGGATTTATATATCTTATATTCCTCACCTCATATTTTTTATGACTATAAATTTGTGGTTACTCCCTAGCCACAAGGTGATACATAACCTATATTCTTTCCTTTGAAAAAGATTCATTCATTATAAACCACTCATTTCACAACCTTAATGATTACAAAAAGAGCATCTAGTAATGCATTTAATTAAAAAATAGATTATGTTCGTGCAAAAGTATCCACTCGTTACAGAATCTCAGGTGTCAAAGTGTGGATTTCATATAGTCAAAAAGAAAAGAGACATGTTATATTCGAAACGTACAGAATATAGTAAATATCGTGAAGACAGATGTAATAGATGTTGCAAACAATAAATAATAGACCAATAAAGTCAAATGTTTGAATATGCATGAGATTGATTTTAAGCATAATGTATTATAAGGTTTCAATTTCAAAGCATAAGTTTCATCTCATAACTTTAAATTCATAATTAATAGAAAATAGAGTATTAATTATGGAACGTGTCCGTCTATCTATAAAAAATGACAGGAATCGCTAGTAATCGCCGGTCAACCATACTGCGGTGAATCCGTTCCCGAGGGATCGATTCCGTAAAAAATTGTATCAGTAATTTTAAAAAGGGATAATAATAAGACCTGACACCATCTTAAAAACTTGAAAACACTAAAACTTTTTACTTTTTGAAGATCGCCAAAATAAGAAAGAGGAGCTTGGGTGGGCAGCAAAATAGTGTTGCAGTCATGTCTTCATTTTCTAGTGACCAAACGATCATTGTTGGCAGGGGGAACCTATGAAGGACCTGGGTCTTACACACTCGCTTGACCAATTTTCGTAAATATGATTCTTTTTGGGGTATGAAAGGTGCATATACTAAATTATGAATTGTGCTTCCGGATATTAAAAAGTACAAGGGACATTAAACAAAAACCGAAAAAATCGCTCTAGATCAACAAAAAGAACCTAAAAATTCTGTCGAAATCAAAGAAAAGAACTTTAGAAATCCTCGAAATCAACCAAAAAAAAAACAGAAAAATTCCTCGGAACGGTAGAATTTGGTTAAAAACGTAACGGGCTTACGCCTAAGAAGTAGTCTTGCATCTTGCACAAAATGTCGTTTCCATTTGGACAATGTATTTTATCTCCAAATCGATCCAATTGATTTTTCCTCGGATCAAACCACATTGATTTTTTTATATGATCAAATCGCAATTTTATAGGCCTTTTTTCTATCTTAGCAGTGTACTTGCTCGACGATATATCAGAAAGATACATAAGACGATATTGCGATTATAATAATTTAATATTTAATATATATGGGTTTTGTCTTTTTAGGGTACTTAGCTACTCGTACATAAAATTATGGAATGCAATTAATATCTTTTTTAAATTAAAAACCAATAAAGTTTAATTTATAAGATTGATTCGATATTTAGTATATCATGTTAGCAATTTTAGTGATCGTATTAATTATATGCTTGGATGAAAAATCCATAACTACGATCGGCTAGGATAGATATCCATGACTATGATATCATTAACTTATAAATACCCACGATAGTCGTGGTTACTAAAATAATAGCGACCAGTTAGATGATATCCCCAACGGTGATATGCCAAACATATTATATTAATCAATCACCACATCCATTACTTCTCTTATTTATGGTAAGAATCATTTGTAACTGACGATTTACGACAAAGATTCGTTCATCAATACCCAAGCGTAACTGGAGACTAAGATTCAAGGGAATCATTAACGAAAACAGTTACTCATTTAACGATCATTCAAACAACAGTTATGGAGTTCGAGGAAGGATCATTCCACTCCAAACACATTGAAATCATCTGCTTTCAAAAGAATTCTCTATTGTTGAACTTATTTGTTTAAGTTTACTTACTGCGTGTTTATTAACGACATTTAGGGATATTAGTTATTAGGGACGATGTACCTTATTTACACCCATAGTGCATTGACGATAACCATTATCGTTGCGATTTTTACTCTCGAGGGGTTTTCCATGTCAACATTTACCCATGCCATTTCTTTTATTTTTGTTTGTTGTCTCTAAAGTTCAATCTTTATTTGATAACTTCGCGATTCAAACCTATTGTTTTGTATATTTTTTTGGCATAAATAGTTTGACGCCCACCATAGGACACCACTAAGGATTTCCTTCGAAACAACAAAAACATTTTACTAACATATTTTCAATACGAAACTTTCTTTCTAACTTGTTGATTGTAGGTTTTGGTCGTAACACCATCGAATGCAAGATGAATTGGATGCTGCCCCTCAGCAGATTGCTCATTTGACTTAGGCAAAATTCGAGTCTTCTACACAATTCCTATAGAACAACAACAACAAGTATCACCAATATCGTTGGATCATCCCTTCATAGCCTCCACCTTCAAATTCCCTGCATATTCCAACTTACACTGGTTCACCTTTAAATGTTCCTAGTATTATCAAATACTTCTTTTGATGTCTCCGTTGTCGATGATAATGTGATTTTGTTATTAAATGTTGCTAGTATTATCAAATACTTCTTTTGATGTGATTTTGCTATGATAATGTTGTGATAAATCCAAAACTAGTGATGATTATGTTCACAGTCATCGATTTTGTCGGTTCATTATGTGATTCGTAGTTTATTTCACATTTTACCCTATAGCATGTCTTCAATATTCCTAAAAAGGATAAATATTTATTTAATATTTTATTGCTCCCTCAATTTTTGTAAAAGTGTGACTTCAAACATAATGATGTGCTTACAAGTGTTTTCGTGTTTATGTAAATCGTATGTGTTCTCGTTTAAGCCCTTCCATATACATATATCTATATCTATATATATATATATATATATATATATATATTGGCATATGTTTCTTAGGAGTATATATATATATATATATATATATGTGACTTCTAGTGGTAGTAGATGCTTTAGAATATTTATCTTTCTGAGTTCGATGTTTTAAGCACTTGCATTCTGAGCTTTAGTGTTAGCATCTTGGAACATATTGTTGATTAATTACCTTTTTAGCCTCAACCTTTTACTTGGGCAAAATTCTTTTTGGTGGCTTTTTAATTTGGGCATCTTCCTGATCCTTAGAAACGTCATGATTTTTTATTTTTCAGAACTATCACCTCACTTGAATTCATCCCTTTAGGCAGAAAGTGCATGTATGTTGATTTAACACTCTTAAGAGGTTATGCATTCAGCACATTTATAGGTTCCTATTGAATCCCACCAATGTTTTTTTTCCTTTATCTAATGAATTAAGACCATCACTTTTTAAAGATTTATGGTTTTAGGAAGTGATGTTTTTGGTATATTTGATTTTGCCATTTTGGTTTCTAACATTTCTTGACTTCCATTTAGGATTATTGGGTTTTATACCGATTACATTAATATGAGGTCAATAAACGGGGATGCTTATGAGTTAGATTAATATTCTATATAAATTACATCAGATATCGTTTTCTTCATCTTTGTCCCTAGGTGTATGAGATTGACAAGACATATAACTCACCTCTGAAGATATATCATCATGATAAATAGCACGTATCTTAATCGATCAAGGACGAAATCAAGATTTTGATATTGGTGGTTCTACTGTAATTATATATAAATACATAAATAATATAAAAATTTTATAAGGATATTATATTGGTGAAATTATCAGTCCAAAAATAAATGTATGTCACTAGTTATACACTGCCTTTTAAGTGAAATTGTTCTTACATTGACCTCCTTTCTGAATCTAAATTTGATCAAGGGCCAATTTTAAATCGAGATACTATGTGCAGAACTGATTTTACATTGTGAGCCAAATCTACTAGATTCTTATCAAACAATAGACAACAAAAATCAGATAAAAACCATAGGCCCAAAATCTCACATCTCATCCTTATCCTACTAATGGAATTAAATCAAAATTTTAGGTATTTTGAATTTATTTAATATATATTTACCTTCTCTTTTTTATTATATGTATACATATGATTTGTAATACCTTGAAATCCGGAAAGAGCGATTAATTTAAAATTTCTATTAATACAACAAATAAAGAGGTAAGTCCCTTTTATGTTAATCAATACTTGAATTACCTCGAATATCATATCTAAAATCTTCATCAACATAAGATAGACAAAACCTTACATAAAGACTATGTTAAGGTCGGGTGTTACTATAACTTGATAATTGGCGCTATCTCCAAATGTGAAAGACATCAACAATAAGCTAAAATCTTCTCGTTTAATTATTCATCACTCATCTCATCACGGTATCGCTAGAACCAAACCCCAACAAGGATCGATGCACATGCCGACAAGATAAAAAGGTTAGGCTTGACACCTAGTGTGTTCAAGCAGTTTTCATCATAATTATAGAAAAGTACAATTGAAAGACTGCTTATTTAAAACATGATTTCTCAAATGAAATGTGTTTATTGTAAAACCGACTTCTTTCCAAAACCACTATTTTCGTGATGAAAGCCCTAAATCAAAATACTCATTCAATATAAATTCAAAACTAAACACTCATTCTAGAAGCGTAGATGATATTAAATTTTCAAACACTGACAACATGGTTAAAACTTTATTATCTGAAAATACCCAAAACATGGATAAGGTTCAATGTTCAAAACTATAAATATTGGAAAATACTTTATACTCGAAACAACACCAAAAACATGGATAATACACTATCCAAAAAAAATAATACCTTTTGGTGACGGAGGAGACATAATCCTGTCGAACGTAACGTACACAGAAGTAAGCCACAAATCGATGTTAATGAGCCTCAATTATGGATCATATCTTCACCAAGTTCAGCGACCCACTGTGATAACCGGATCCTGGTTATTACCCAAGGTAATAAATATGTGATTATTTGATTAAATGATTACGTGATAGCATGATAATTTGATACATGCTGGTATGTGAATTTGTGCATTAATTGGATATCTATATATATATATATATATATGTGCATGCATGTTATACATATACATGGAGTATGAATTTGGTATGTGTGTGCATGTGTGCATATTTGAGTATGCATGAGGTGGAAAGGGGAAGGAGGCTGTTTAGCCGACCTTCCACATTTGGAAAGTATAAAAAGGGGCTTAGCCTCTTCATTTCTTCTTCCTGCTATTTGGAGAAAAATTGAGAGAGATTTAAAGAGAGTTGTCCGGATTTGCAAAAAGGGGGTGATTTAAAGTTGATTGCAAGTATTTGGGTTCAAAAGCTTGTTAAGGTGAGTGGTTTCTAAACCTTTTTGCATAAAATTACTACTGGTTTTATTTGCATGTTTCATGTTATTATTCTTTAAGAAAGGAACCTTGCATATTTTTGTTTAAGTGTTTATCCGGACAAAGAGTGACCGGATAAGTGTTAAACCGGACAAAACTTGCCCGAATTGTTCTTAAACCGGACAAGCTTTGAGCGGTGTACTGTCTGGATATTATTAAACCGGTCAAAGGTTGTGTGAAGTGTTGTTCGGACTTGTATCCGAACAAGTTGTTGAGATTATTCTAAGTCTTAAATCGGTCAAGTCTTGAACGGATTGTTGTCCGGACTTGATATCCGGACAAAGATGATTTTGCTTCTAAGTGTAAAACCGACCAAAGCTTATGCGGTATATTGTCCGGACTTGATATCCGGACAAGGTTGGAAATTATTGTCTAAGTATTTAAATCGGACAATGCTTGTTCGATGTATTGACCGGATTATTGACCGGAGATGAAATCCGGTTAAGTTTTGGTTGACCGTATTCGAGATGTACCTTGTGTTTTGATATAAATGATTTTTGGACAGATAATAATTCCAATGGCTGCGGTCTTTTTGGAATTATTTTTATAAAATGTTTTGATGAAGAAATAAGGGTGACATATCATGGAGAGGTGTAAATTTGATATAAGGATGACATATCAAGGAGAGGTGTACCATGGGATAAGGGTGACATATCAAGGAGATGTGTACATTTGATATAAGTGTGACACTTATATGTGTGTGGTATTATATAACTCTTTCTATTATATCCTTTAAGATTACCGTGGTCTGGAATCTTTATTTCTTTGTGATTTAAAGATTTAGGATCAAGGTTCTTATTGGAAATCATAGTCTGGATGTTATTGAGGAGAAAACATCAGGTTTGGCCTGAATCTTTGTTTAAACCTCGTTTGATAAGAAAAGGTTTAAGGGGAAGGGGAAAGTGTAATATTTTCCTTTATGCGCTTCTGCTTGAAGATCTGTTTTGACTGATTAGTACAAGAAATGTATTTCAAAATTTTGGACCTTGTAATTGGTCATGTTAGATTCTTGTACTAAGGGACCTGAATGAGATAATAATATGTATTTCCTTTGTATGAGATATGTATTACATGCAATGTGTGGGTTCGGGCGTTACACCCATGATCTATAGTTTGGGTTATTCGTTGATCCTAGTCATGTTCATTTGCTAGAAATGACAGCCAGCTAACGACTGCATGGTCATCGAGTTCAACCACCCACAATATGTAGCTCAAGTTCTTCGCTACGGATCATACGGTCATCAAGTTCAACCAGTCATGGTCTATAGCTCAAATCCTCCGACATCCGCAGTTTCTAGCAAGAATACAGGGACAACGGTCCATTCTAAACCAAGAATTGACTTCTATGTCTATGGATCCATCACATTCTATCCATATAACGCACTCAAAACGTGTAATATAATATATAATATGCTATAATTGCATATAATTCCAAAAACTCAACATAAAGCAAATTAAACAGGACAAATGTCCCCAAGATTCATTTAAGTCAAAACCGAGCCAAATGCTCAACAATTCCCTTGAAAACAAAATAAAAGTCATCAAAAGAGATGAAACATACTTAACCAACGTTTACGCAATACATGCTCCAAGACGTAATTAACTCAAAAACCTATCATTGGTTGAGGCAAACCATTTTCCAATGAAAACATATCGTTTTATTTCCAAAATGTCTCATAACGCGATAACATGCATTTTTCAAACAATTTATAAAACCAAATATACCAAAATTAATATCAAATAAGTTCTATTTGTACAATTAATCATCAAAAAGACACATCCTTGTGAGTTATTTATCAAGATGTCCAAAACCCCCAAATACGGACATTTTTCATGATTTAAAAACTCAATGTATTAGAATGCAAACCACATTAATTAATAACCACATTTGTTAAATATCAAGGAAAACATTTTGATGCATAAAAATAGACATTTTGGCATATACATAGTTTTTACAAAGCAAATTGAACTCACCTTGCTAGATTAAGTTAAACCTAGATTTTAAACCCAAATCTTTAGTTTCTGAAATGGAGACTTTAGGTCCAACTAGCAACAACTTTTCTAAAAGCTTTTTCCAAATCACCACCCAAGTCTAGAGATGCATCAAAATGAACCATAATATTAGATCCACAACAAAATCCAAATCAAGATCTCAAAATACCCAAAAATCTACCTCCTCAAGAAATTGAAAGTTCCAAGCTAAAACCCACCATAAAACTCCTCCAATCACCTCAAAGTTATCTTAAGATGCTTCAAAATCGATCTTCTAGCTGCAAAATCTCCCAAACAAAAAATGGAATTGGGAGAAGAAGTATGAAGAACCCTGCAAAATCAGGCTTAAAAATGAGTTGTGCATTTGGGGCCACTTTTGGGGCCACCTAAGTCTCTTGGCCAAAGTCGCCCGGCCTTGCCAGTTCCCTTGGTCGGCTACTCGGTCGTTCCAGATCGTTCCTCGACCATTTTCGTCTGTTCCTCGGTCGTTTTCGCCCGTTCCTCGACCGATATCTAAAAATTATGGGTGTTACATGATTGATGAATAAAAATGAGACGTGAAATTTGGATCAGGATGGACCTTGATTTGCCTTTTCCCATATCATTGGTCTTTTGGTATGTGTGACTTTAAGTTAGGTTTTTGAGTATGGTTGAGACTTTCTTAAGTTTCATTTTTTTCATTTCCCTTGGTGATTAAATCTATGATCTATACTCTATAGTGACATTGATAAAGAAATTATTGAACCATGCAAAAGGAACATGATTTTTTTGGCAGAAAAATGTGTTATAAGATAAATTCACATAAAGCTCTTTAGAACTATGTACTATTGGAGAACAATTCATATTTGAGCTAACTGCATGGATTGAATAGGATAAATATCGGTGTTGTTGATGAAAAACTTACACCATTTTGTCTTATCAAATGGTGACCTTCCATGTTTATTGGTAAAATCGTTGACTACAAACTAAATTTCTACAGTTTGTTTTTAAAACGAAATCATGTTTATATGACTTCAGTTATTAATGTGGTGTTTGGTAACATGTATTAAATAGTAAATAATGGGAGTGAAAAGTATAATGCTTACCCATACTATAATTTGGTCATATAAGGAAACTAAGGGCAACAAACACCACCATAATCTCTACGATCGTGGGCATCATGCCGACTAATGAAGAATGGGGGCTCGTTTTCATAGGTGTACACTCGATCAGGTACGTTGTTTGATTGCCTTTGATCATTTCTTTTTCAAGCATGGAAGACAGTATAGAGGAACAAGAGTGTTGGTATGGACATTATGCTTGATCAGACAGAAGTTAGGGGTGCTTGAATCCGAAAGTTGAACTAATCGCACATTCAAGAGATCGCTTATATTGTGTATGTGTCGAATTTTCCATCTCGTTTCTTTGGAATACGTTTGATAAAGTTGGGACAAGACTTGACGTGTTCATTGTTCCAAGACTTCCAAAAAATGAACAAATGATTGCTTTTCCCCGGTTCAATAAGCTTGATAACATAGATTTAGTGGTCTCGAAATTATGCAAAACTTGGATAGGGAAATAGTACTTGCATGTCAACATGGCCAGATTTGATTGGAATTCTAAGGTGAAAAATGTCCATCACCGGAAGGTCAATCAAGGTGCACTTGGTGTTCATGTAGAACCCATGCGGTCTAATCTTAGAGAAATACGAGGATTATCATGCTAAAGTGGTTGGGGGAATGCAAAAAGAGTCGGGGTTGAAGCTAAGCTGGATTCAGTGACAATAGTTCTTGATATGGATAGTTCGACTGGGATAAATTATCCTTTGGCTCTAATAGGTTGTGTAAAAGGATTTTGGTTCTCTTCCTAGTTTATGCAACTTAATGAAAAAGGAAAGGTTTTTTTGATTGAAACATAGGATATGTTTGTCAAACACCTTGGGGTAAACTCTTGGTTTCAAGCACTTTGCCTTGGCCTAGGGAGTTTAAAGTGAATGAAAGATTAATCTGGGTTGATATGGATGAGTACCAATTATCGTCTGGGACCTCAAGGAGTTTAGAAACATTATGAGAAAATGGGGGGATATTGTGTACAGTGATAGTGAGGACGCGAATAACCTTTATTGTGATAATCAGGTTATTGGTTTGAAAGGTTAAGGGTTGCTTTTGTTAAGTAATGATAGTGGAGGGGTGTATATTGAAATATGTGTTCAAAATATCAGAATACTCCACCGTCTTTTTTTTAATGGATATGTGTGTGTGTGTGTGTGTGCATGTGCTCTTTTATTTCTTTTTGGGGAAAATTAAAATAAAGCTTAGTGAGTTATCTTGGTTTCCTGGGTTTTAAGCAAACAGAAATAGAAAAAGAGGAAGAATTTGATTACGTGATTTTTATCTGATTATCATTGTTGTTTAAGGCCTGCATCTATTTGTATTCAAGGTGAGTTTTACTTTAAAAGCATTTGATTACTTTAGATAAGGAACCATATGGTTTCCTATTTCATACGTGTGGTGTTTTGAAATTGATTACGTGCTATTTTTAGCATAAGTTTGGGTTTTGATATGTTATTATCAACTGATTGGAATAAGGGTGACATAATCAGGAGAGGTGTATTTTGGGATAAGGATGACATAATCAGTTGAAGTATATATTGGGATAAGGGTGGCATAATCAGGAGATGTGTATAATTTGAAATAAGGGTGACATAATCAAATTGTTTGTTAAAATGATATTTTTATCATATGAACTATTGTTATTGCATTAGTATGATGCGATGAGTTTGTGTTATTGCATCTGTATGATGCGATAAGTTTGGGTGATCGCATCAGTGTGATGCGACAAAAGGGACGATTTACCGCACCTTTATGATGTGATAAAATGGTGTTATCGCATCCATGTGATGATAGGAATATGTTTATCGCATCTAATGTGTGCGAGGATGATGGTTATCGCATCAATGTGATATGAGGAAAATGATTATTGCATCCTTGAGATGCGACAAGTGGGGTTATTGTATGTGTATGATGTGATAAAATGTGTTATCGCATCAATATGATGCGACAACTGGATGTGTTATGTGTTTGATGCAATAAGTTTGGTACTTCATGGATTGATGCGATAAAAAGGAGGTTGTCTCATCTATATGATGCGATAAAGGATGTTTGATACAATAAAATGTTATTTACATGTTATTATTTCAATATTTTTTTTTTCCAAAAAGTGTTTGGTGATTTTCACCCTATAATTGCAAATAAGGGACTACTCACTAGACCTTGTGGTCTAATCCTCATTTTGTGTTAAAAATGTGCATTACAGGACAGACACCGGTGGAAGGTAAAGGGAAGGGGAAGATGTGAAGGGAATTATTATTGCTTTACATATGTGGAATTTTGGAAAGCTGAATATGTGCATGTACTTGATTATGTGTTAAATACGAGTCATGTACTATATATGAGCAAAAAGTTTGTAGCTACTTTGTATCTATCAATATGTGTAGAGTTGGGACTAATGTGTAATTTGTGTTTCATGTTATATGAAATATGTGAATTTTATGCAAATGTGAATGGGGTGTTGCATTTATAGTACCCGGTTATGTATTAAATCTTCCTTCATATATTTGGTCTTCAAATCAATAAGAGTGGTGGTCAGAGGATGTGTCTCTTTTGTTCGGGTTAAAGAGGTATGTGGTTGGCTTATGAACTTCATAGCAATCAAAAGGAATTACTCACTAGACCTTATGGTCCAACCTTTGTTTTGTTTTAAAAATTGTGCATTACAGGTCGGGCACATGTGAAGGATAAAGGGAAAGGAAAGATGTGAAAGAATTTGTTATAACTTTACATCTGTGGATTTTTGGGAAGCTGAATATATACATGATCTATAAATTTGTGTTATTCAAGTCATGAAATTATATGAGCAAAAAGTTTGTAACTACTTTTGTATATAGTCATTTGTGTATATCTGAGACCATTGTGTATATTTGTATTTCATGTTATATGAAATATATGGATTTTATGCAAATATGGATTGGGGGTGTTACATCGTAATGGACTCCCTAGTTGTTAATGAACTATATTGAACCTTAATGGTCTTTAGTGGCTTTTAATGAACTGTATTGAGTCTTTTATGAGTTTAAATGACTCTTAATGAACTGTATATTTGCCTCAAATTAGCTATTTTTTTTTTATCAATATGTGATTTAATTTTTAAATGTGGAATATATGCAAAACTCACACTTGTTACTAATGTACGCAACTCCTGATTATGTCACCCTTATTACAAATGTATGCAACTCCTAATTATGCTACCCTTATTATCAATGTATGCAACTCTTTAATATGACACCTTTATTACAACATATAATGATATAATCATGATCGAAACCACATTTTTTTACCAAAACTGGCAACCAAAACCGTTTCAAAACAAAAAATCATATAAAGAACCTTACAGTTCTATATTAAATTTACCATCAAGCTCAAACAACTTTCAAGAAACTGTTTTATCATCTTCCCACATAAGAACCATACGGTTCAATATTTCAAACACCAAATAAATAAAGTTGATAACATAAACTCACCTTGTTTTCACGTATATGAAGATGAATTCACATAGCAGCCACTTCCAAATATAATCACCTAATTAATCTTCTTCTTCTTGTTACAGTTTCACGTAAAAATTCACACAAGAGAACATACAATAATGTTTTTCTCTCACTTTTGTTTTTCCAAAAACAATGTGATAAGATAAATCTTATCCATTACCTTTTATATTGAACCAAATAGGCAGTGGAGGTTTAATATTATTAAAACCATAAATATCTCACATTCTCCCATGAGATAAAACAATGATCTCACATAAACAATCATAAACCATAAGAGACGGTGAGACTATTTTAAACAATTAAGCACAAAATCAATTTAAATCCCTCCATTTACCATTACCTTTCAAAAATCACCCTGAACTATTATAACCGAAAACCTAGTTATCACAATATCCACCCCTTAAAGGAATTCTGTCCCGGAATTCAGTCAATCAAATAGCCATGGATATTCTGCTCTCATTTCTGATTCCAGTTCCCAAGTAGGTTCTGGACCTTTATGAAAAAGCCACTAAACTTTCACGATATTGATATCTTTATTACGTTAAACTATTGTTTTCCAATCAGTGATAGCTTTAGGAGTTTCTACAAAATTCAGATTATTATCCACTTTCACCTCAGGTAGCGGTATTTCCATATGTGGATCGGCCAAACACTTTCACAAGTTAGAAACATGGAAAGTGTTATGAATTGATCTAAGTTATTCTGGTAATTCTAACTGATATGCTACAGAACCAAACCGTTTACAAATTCTGAATGGCCCAACACACCTTGGACTAAGTTTACCTTTTTCCCAAATCGAACAATACCCTTCAATGGAGAAACCTTTAACATCACGAAATCTCCTACTAGAAATTCAATCGGTTTACAACGCTTATCGACATAACTTTTTTGTCGGTTCTGAGCTGTTTTGATTCTTTCACATATCTGATCTATCTTCTTAGAAGTTATCTGAACAATCTCCGAACAAATTAACTGCCTTTCCCCCACTTTGTTCCAACACAATGGTGTTCCGCACTTTCGGCCATACAAAACCTCATAAGGTGTCGCTTGGATGCTAGAATGATAATTGTTATTGTATGCGAATTCAATTAGAGACAGATGATTTTCCCAAGATCCCCCGAAGTCAATAATACAAGCTTTCAGCATATCTTTAAGGGTCTGGATTGTTCTTTCACGATGCCCATCAGTTTGAGGATGATATGCCGTACGTAATCTGATTTGAGATCCCATGGATTTTTGAAAACTTTCCCAAAACTTTAAGGTAAATCTATTGTCTCTATCTAAAATGATTGATTAAAAAACTCCATGACGAGTCATAATTTCTTCAATATAAATCTTTGCCTACCTTTCTAAAGGATAATTCTCTTTAATTGGTAGAAAGTGCGTAGATTTAGTCAAACGGTCTACTATAACTCTTATGGCATCATATCCTTTTGGGGTTCGCAACAACTTTATGACAAAATCCATCGTGATATGATCCCATCTCCACAAAGGATTTTCCAAAGATTGTAAATTCTCATATGATTTTTGATGCTCGATCTTTACTTGTAGACACGTCAAACACCGTTCTACATATTGTGCAATATCTTTCTTCAATCCTGACCACCAATAAAATGGATTTAAATCTTTATACATTTTATTAGTACTTGGATGAATCGGATATCATGATTTGTGACTTTCATCCAAAATTAGTTCCCGAATATTCCCGAAACGTGGTATCCAAATTATGGCTTGGAAACATAGAATTCCCTTGTCATTCTTCATCAGGGATGAGATTATTCCTCCAACTCCTTCAGCTTTGAAATTATTTTCTTTGATAGTTTCACCTTGACATCTTAAAATTTCATCATGAAAGTCGGGAGTCAATTTTGTTCTTAATGCAACTGCCTTGATTGTACCGCTCCTTTCCTTCCGACTAAGGGTATCAGCTACCACATTGGCTTTTTCAGGGTGATAAAAAAATTTCGCAATCATAATTGTTTACTAATTCGATCTACCGTCTTTGCCGCATATTTAATTCCTTCTGACTAAACAAATGTTGAAGTCTTTTATGAACCGTGAAAATCTGACATTTAACTCCTAACAAATAATGCCTCTAAATTTTTAATGCAAAAACTATGGCCGCAAGTTCCATATCATGTGTCGGGTACTGTTTCAAGTGATCTTTTAACTGTTTGGATCAGTATGAAATAACTTTCCCTATTTGCATCAATACACATCCAAACCCAGTTTTGAAGCATCATTATACACAACAAAATCTTAAGTTCTATCTAGCAACGATAAAATTGGACCAATGCATTGACGATCTTTCAACAATTGAAAAGCTTTATTCTGATCTTCTTCCAATTCATACTTGACATTTTTTCTAGTTAACTTAGTTAACGGTGCAACAATTCTTGAGAAATCTTGAATGAATTTTCGGTAAAACCCTGCCAGACCCAAGAAACTACGGATATCTGTAGAGGTTCTCGGTATTTCCCATTTTTCAATTGCCTCGATTTTGTAGGATGTACTTTTACCCCTGCTTCAGAAATAACATGTTCCAAAAATTGCACTTCTCTTGACCAGAACTCACACTTAGATAGCTTCGCATATAATTTCTTTTTCTTCAGAATTTCGAGAATTAGATGAAGGTGCCTTGCATGCTCCTCTTCAGATATTGAGTATATAAGAATATCATCGATAAATACAGTAACAAATTTAACAATATATTCATTACATACCAGTTCATTAAATCCATAAACGTCGTCGGAGAATTTGTTTGACCGAACGACATGACCAAAAACTCGTGATGTCCTTATCTTGTGTGAAACGATGTTGTGGCAACGTCTTCGTCTCTGACTTGTAACACTCCAAACTCCACATTTGCATATAACATATATTTCGTATAAAAGAAATATAGATTACACCACATAGGTTCCACTAGTACAAGGATTCTATATGTATTTATGAAAAATTCTAAAAGAATATCCCTATACTATTACATGTATAACAACATGTATTTTCAAAATATTCAGACATCAAGATGATCTTCATAAAGCAGATAACATATAAGGAAAATAATTATATTTTCCCCTTCCCCTTATTATCCTGAGACCCGAGGTTCCTGCAATGCACATTTTCAAAACACAAAATGAGGATTAGACCGGAAGGTCTACTGAGTAAATCCATTCTTTGCAAATGCGGGGTGAAGATCACCAAAACCTGATTAAACATCTTTTATATAGAAATAATTGCATTTCAGCAAAATATGCAATTTGTTTGTTAATGAAAATATAAAGCCAACAGATTGCTACAACACATAGCACAAATGCGTTCCCTTGAAACCCAAAATTCAATATAGAATTATCATAGAACTCCTCTGGCTCAACGAACAGAGTTCTCTGGCACAACGGACCAGAGTTCCTCTGCCCTTGATAACCAGAGCCTTTGGCTCTATTGACCAGAGCCTTTGTATTCAAATGAAATAATACCCAACTAGAGACCCTATGGATCAATAGAGTCTCTGTTGATCCTCTCTCTCAGTGATTTGATAATAATCCCTTTTCACTTATACGTTGTATTTATGTTT
>NW_020202287.1:28000-30486 GCF_001531365.2 Cynara cardunculus var. scolymus
TAGATAGGTTTTCATTACCTTATCTTTCCGCAAACAATCTTGTAAAATCTGTATTGATCTTCTCTATCAATATATATTTTAAATTTGAAAATATTGTGTTTGTATTCATACCCCCCCTTCTACAAACTGTTTCTCTTCTTGTAGACCCTTACGAGACCAACAAGTGGTATCAGAGCAGTGTTTTCTTTCTTGTGTTTAGCTATTTTCTGTATTAGTTTATCTTCTTTCTTAGATAACTTTACCGATTACAAATGGCTTTACAAATTGCAAACACACACACACACATAAGATAATGGCTCTCTTGCCAAACCTCCCCGATTTTTCCGTGACAACTTTAGTCTCTGGAAGAACCGGATGTCCCTCTTTCTAGAAGGTGTGGATCCTGAAATTCCACATTACATAGAAAATGGACCATATATTCCATTTGCTATTGTTTCGGCTGTTCCAGCAATAGCTACGACTGCCGCGATTCCTGAACGGCAGATTCCAAAGCTTCTACATCAGTGGAGCGATGAGGACAAGAAGAAGATTGCTATAGACACGCGTGCTCAGTCTATAATAGCTATGTCTCTTCCTGATGAGATTTATCACTCAGTGATGAAACTCAAAACTTCTAAATCCATGTGGGATACACTCTGTGTCCAATATGAAGGAACCACTCAGGTTCAGGAGATAAGAAAGATCAATCTAGTAAGACAGTATGAAAGCTTTCTCTGTGGAAAGTGTGAGATGCTGTCTGAAGTACATCAGACATTTAACTGCCTTCTTATTGATCTTAGGGCTGTTGGCAGGGAATATTTTAATTCTGAAACTTTGACTAAGTTTCTAGAATGTTTTCTTGAGTCTTGGGACACCTTTTCCATGTGTCTCAAGATGTCAAATGACATGTCCACTCTTTCTCTTTCTACTTTATACGAGATTCTGCTTAACCATGAGCAATCTCGTCAACTAAAAAGGAATCTTGTAAAAGAATCCAGGGAAATGAAAAGCTCTCATTTAGCTTTGATCTCTGAAGCTTCTTTAGTTGAAACTTCTTCTACCCCTTTGGTTTCTTCTCTTCCTCCCGTGGTTATCACGGAGATAGATTCTTCTAAGGACGATTTAACAGATTTTGATGAGTCCCTAGCACTCCTGACTAAGTCATTTAGGAGGTTTGTCAGTAAGAGCTTCCGCAGATCTTCTCAGCTATCCCTCAGGGAGAAGCCAAAATCTGAAAGAATAGACAAGGCTTCAGCTGTCTGCTACAACTGTCACCGGCCCGGACATTTTGCAGGTGAATGCAGATCAAAAAAGACTGCGACGCCATCTTCTAAAGCTCCTTCCTCCTTCAGGACCAAAGATGAAAAGTACTTAAAACTGAAGGAGAAGTACAAGAAGATGGAGAACAACTAGCGAAAGGCTAAAGGCCTTATTGCTGAAGAGCATAACTGGGCTGAATCATCCGATGAATCATCTTCGGATGAAGAGGATAAAGCCTACGTCTGCTTGATGGCCATAGATGCAGATGAAGGATCTTCTGAAGCATCTACATCCTCTGAGCCATCACCTTCTTCTTTTACTCAGGATGTCAAAGGCATATGGTATCTGGATAGTGGTTGTTCAAGACATATGACTGGAGATATATCTCTTCTATCTTACTTCAAGGAAGAAAGATAACCTTCCGTAACCTTCGGTGGAAATGGAAAAGGATATACCAAAGGCTTTGGTATATTATCCAACGGTACAACAACTTTCAAACATGTTGCATACATTGAAGGACTGAAGCACAATCTTCTTAGCATCAACCAACTGTGTGATAAAGATCATACAGTTAAATTCTCAAAGAATTCTTGTCATGTTCTTGATAAAGATGATAAGGTTGCTCTAACCGGTTCTCGTATAGAGAATGTTTATATCATCAACATGAATTCTCCTCTCACCGAGAATAGTTGCTTCTTCTCCAAAGCCTCATCAGATATTAACTGGTTATGGCACAAACGACTATCTCATCTCAACTTCAAGACACTCAATGAGCTATCTAGAAATGATCTTGTCATAGGTCTTCCTCAACACTCATTTGCAAAGGAATCTCTTTGCTCAGCTTGTGAGAAAGGAAAACACACAAGAGCTAGCTTCAAGTCGAAGCAAATCTCTTCAGTGACTGCGCCTATTTAGCTATTGCATATGGATCTCTTTGGTTCAGTCAACGTGCAATCCTTAGCTGGAAAGAAGTTCTCACTTGTCATTGTTGATGAGTATGCTAGGTACACTTGGGTATTCTTTCTCAGATCCAAGGATGAAGTACCTGAAGAAATCATTTCGTTCATCAAAAAGATAAAAGTACTAAACAATGTTAAAGTACGATCTATCAGAAGTGACCATGGTACTGAATTCAAAAACAGTACTATGGATAACTTTCTTGAGGACAAGGGAATCTCTCACAACTTCTCTTCTATGAGAACTCCTCAGCAGAATGGGGTCGCTGAAAGAAGAAATCGAACAATCAT
>NW_020202287.1:32941-34539 GCF_001531365.2 Cynara cardunculus var. scolymus
CGAATTGGGCATGTTGAACACTGAAGATTAATCTTCAGTCATTAAACATCACTCAATAAGTGAAATGATTCAGTTCTCTATCTCTAACACTGAACTCATGAGTAAATATATATATTCTCTCTAAGGTATGATTACTCTTCTTTATTTTCTCAACTTAAAACCTTCGCTGAAGCTTTCTCTTTTTCAGTGATAAAATGTTTTAAAAGGTGGTCTTAGTGATTCTCTACACTCACCACATCTTCAAGTATATCTTTATACTTATCTTAAAAATCTAAAAGATCACTGAAACTTTTCTTATCAGTGATCAAAACGTTTTTTAAAGTGCCAGTTTCAGTGACTCTCTTATCACAAACTGATGTCTTAAAACCATCACTGAATATTTTTTTTCAGTGATAAAATGTTTTAAATGGGGTTTTCAGTTTCCTTTTGACACTGAATGACTCTTTTTTTCTTAAAAACTATTTGTTTTTAAAAGAAAATAGTTAATGAACTGTCTTGATGACGACATTCTCTGTTTACTATGATCGACGCTTTGAGATGCAGTCATTACACTACCTCATTAAATGCCATCCAATCATGGATGAGAACGTGGTATATTTTTCGTCATGACCACTTTCCCGAACCGTCATATCTTTTCTCTCTCTCATATTATTTCTCTCTCCTCCTACCTATAAATATGAGACTTTTTCTCCACTTTTCCCTTTACGCTTTCAAAATTCTTAGACGAACCTCTGCAAGAATTCTTCCAAAGCAAGAACTCCCAACCCTCTAAGCTCTTTCGACCTCCTCTCTCTTAAATCTAAGGTCGATATCTTCTCTTTCTTTTCGTTATTCTCTGTTATAAGAAATGTTTAATCTATATTAAGAATCTTGTTCTCTTAAATACATTAAACAATAAAGGTTGTTAATCATCTCTTTCATGGTTATAATCTTATTTCTTTATACACATTCTACTTGAAAAACCCTAATCTTTTAAGGATTTTTCAAAAGAAGTTTTTACTTGTTCAAAAACTTTTTCTATACTCTTAACCATAAACTCGTGGCTTATTTCTAACAACCTGTTTGCTCTACTTCTTATTGATAACAAACAGATGGCTGCCAAGAACGTCAACTTCTCCATCAAGGCCAACAACCACATTGCCTTGTTGGAGATACCCTCCACTATAGCACATTACCAAGATGCAGCTGACTTCCTTAAGCAGTCATCATTGGGTTTCGCTCTCAACCATGAGCCCATCATGGTGAAAGAACTTCTTCAGCAGTTCTGGCTCACTGCTGAGGTTGTCGAAGTCAAAGATAAGACTGGACGCCAAGTGGAGCAGGTCCATTTCACTTTCAACCACATGGAAGTGAACTTTGGTGTATCTACACTCCGCTTAACTCTCCGTCTTCCCAAGGGTCCCTTTGACAGCGAACCCTCCTCCACCGAGATCATCAACTTTCTTGATGCCATTGGCTACCAGTGGCCAATGAAGAAGGACTCCAACGCCCCTCTGAAGTCCTTGACGAAGATTGAGAAGAACAGGATGTCAGCTGTCTGGCAATACCTGTTTTCTCATTTCATCCAGTGCATGGGTGGAAAACCTGGAGGTCAAGAC
>NW_020202287.1:35304-37164 GCF_001531365.2 Cynara cardunculus var. scolymus
TCCTCCTTCCTTGGTCTTTACACATGTCGATGATGTATCAGCGACTGTCCTTCTTGATACTGAGACGTGCACCACTGGACCTGAGGTTGCTTCTCTCGATGCTCCTCAGCATACGGATGCCCATCCTCTCGAGGACATATTTGCTCACACCCGTGACAATCCTTTAGATGTCACTGCTGGCTCCTCAAGTATTCCATTTTCCTGCCCTTTCTTTTCTTCTAACCTTGATCCCTCAGCTCACACTTCTTCTTTTGCAGGTCCTTCTTTGATGCATCAGCCTGATGCTCAGGAAGTTGAAGAGGAAGAAAGAGAGAAAGATGATTGAGGAGATGAAGAGATCGATGATGACTATGATATGGCATCTAACGTCAAACTTCTCCTTCCAGCCGTTGATACCGTCCTCTGCAGGATCAACGAAGTTCACCAAGAGATGCCCCGTCAAGGCGATCTTGATGCGAACTTCCTTGCCCTCCAGGTGGATGTTCAAGAAGTTCAGAGTCATCTTCTGATTCACCAAGAAGCTGTTCAAGCCAACAACGATGCCATTGTTGTTCTTCACAACAGGGTTGACGATGCTCAGGCTATTGCTGATCAGCAGACTGGTCTTCTTCAACAGATCATGGATGCTTTCCGTCAACCAGCTCCAGTGATCGCACCCTTTTTCTCTGCTAATGATCCCGCCCAGCTCCATGAGATGCGTGAGGCAACGACAACTCTAGCCAATGCTTTGCAAAGGATGGAGGATTCAATGGTTCTCTAGCGTCAGCACTTGGACGAACTCTCTGGCAAATTCTCTCAAGTCTTAGCCAGAGACGGGGAGATGAGGTCCAATGCAGGTGAATCATCCAATGCTGCTCCTACGACTTCTTAGGTCGTTGGTCCAGTATCAGCTTCAGTTGCAGTTGAAGCTGAGGCTCTCAGAGCTGAAGCAGTTGCTGCTCCTGTAATCCTGACCACCAAAGCTGCTGTAGCTGAGGATGTCGATGTCATCCCTAGGGATGATGCCCATACCATCACTGCTGCTGGTGATGATGATGATGATGAAGATGAAGATGATGATGATGATGATGATGAAGACGATGATGAACCTACCATTCCAGACACCGGAGATGATCTAGATGGCGACGACGACGATGATGATGAAGRTGACTTTACCATCAAGTTCCAGAAACCATCAACCGTCACCAAAGGTGTTACTCTCGAGGATTCTGCATCCCAGGGAGAGCAAAGGCAAGGTGAATCGACTCCATCAGGGAACCAAGACCCCAAGTCGAAAGGCAAGGCAGTCGCTGAAGAAGGAAACTTGAGGATATTGTTCAATATTCCTCAACAACCTTTGTTTGAAGACTCTACCTCTCATGTAGTGATCACTTCAACCTATCAGCTTCATATTCCATCAACAACCTGCGGTCGACTGGAGCGGGTACCTGATCAACCCATTTCTCATGCTCCTACCGACCAGTAGATGTCTCAGCTGAAGGAGTCACTCGACCAGACTAGAGTAAAAATCCCTCTTCGTACCTCTAGTGGTGGTGAGTTTGACTTCTTATCTGAAGCTGAAAGACTCGAGGCATTAAGGGCTGAAGAAGAGCTAGAACTTCAAAAGAAACAGACTGAAGACAGCTTGAAGCTGGCCAAGTCACTAGCTGAAAAAGTCCTTCCCAAAAAAAAGTCCAAGAAAACGGTGAATGCTGTCCAAGCCTAGGCTTAACTTCTTTCGATTGCAGAAGCTGAACGCAAAAAGAACCTGAAGCTGATGGATAAGGACAAGCAATGGAGCGAAGCAAAACTGAAAAGGAGACTCTGTCCCCGCTCAATTATCAGCGTCAGCATCAGCGGACGTTCTAAAGACGGTGGAAC